>NW_007255229.1:107634-138284 GCF_000164805.1 Carlito syrichta | reverse complement strand
TATCAGGGGTAAAGGGATGGTTTACTTCTGTTTGTCAATCTCCTATTCTTTATGTACGTCCTCTTACTTTGTTCAATTCTGAAGTTGCACTGTAGGTTGGAGGTGGTCCTTTTTGCAGTTTTGAGATGTACTTAAGGGGAGAGCTGTGATTCAAAATCTGTCTGCAGGTCCTGGTATTCGCTGACAGGCGTGTGGATAATGTGGAACCCACTTCCCACTGCCCTGGAATCTTTCCAGGGCAGTGGGGCTGTAGGTTTACTCCCTGAAATAAAATGTGGTTAGCAGAGGGGAAAGAATGGAGCAGATAGTGGGTTGAAAAGGGGAGTGGAGAGATAGAGGAGTAAAGGGGGAAACAAACGAGTGTGCCAACAAATAGAGAGAGAGGCCTATACTGAAACAGATAAAAACAATAGACCACCGCTACAGTCGAACCAACTCTCATACAAACAAAAATAAAACATATAGTGATGCTAGCATACCAGCTATCCAACCATCTTATTAGTGTGCTGTTCCTCTATACAAAGACCTGGTTCACAGACAGAATAAAAGAGAAGAAAAGGAAAGGGAAAAGAGAAAAAAGGGAACAATACAGTAGGAATAGAATTAAGTCATTAAACTAATAGAATCAATGAAGCACACTCTGAGACATTTCGTTTAAGTCCAATGTCCTTTCAGGTCTGATTTCTCGTTTTTTTTTTTTTTTTTTTCAAGCTGGTAAATTAGTTTGCAGTTAGGGTCAGTTCCCCTGATCTGCTGTGAAGGACAGTTCAGAATAACCTCGGTTCAGAAGTTTAGTCTATGTCTTTATGAAGCTTGTCTCTCCCGTTTCGGTGTTGTTACCTTGAATCGCCAGCAGGTGGTGCTATCTCATCTGCTCGCCCCAGAGGGGGTGGGGCCGGACAGGAACAAGATGGCTGCCTGCCTCCGAGCAGGCAACAGGAGCCCCGCGCCGGGTGGGCAGGACAGTCTCCGTCGCAGGAGCGGTGGCAGCGATCCCAGCAGATCTTCCCTGAAGCGGTTTGATGTGGATCTCCTCCGGCCAGGTTGTGATGAGCTACCCGTGCCAGAGGCCGCGGCGGGGCGGCGGCGGCGGGAGCGCTGGTGGGGGGAGGGGCTGCGGCAGCAGCGGGAGAGGGCAATGCAGTAAAAATGTCCAGTCCTTGCGATGTTCCAGTGATAGCGATGGCCGAGCTCTGTCTGAGGAGCAGGCTGCAATGCTGGGGTCCCCAGCCTCCCGGGGGCGGGAGTCAGAGACCCACTGCAGATCTCCCTTGCAGAGGGCTTCAGACACTGGGTTGCCAGGTCGCCATCTTGCCGCCGGATCTCTATTTTCTATTATTGTGGTTTTGAAGAACGAGAGCAACAACTCAATTGGTTTGAAGCATGGTTTAACCGCACCCCCTGGTTTACTACATTAATTTCCACCATAGCTGGCCCTTTAGTTGTTTTAATTCTCCTACTTATTTTCGGGCCTTGCATCATCAACAATCTTATAGCCTTTGTTAAAAATCGAGTCAGCACCATTTCACTCATGGTACTCAAGCAGCAGAACCAACCACTTGGTACTCACCCTTGTTGTCTCAACTCTCTTACCCATTTTCAGGATAACCTTAAAAACACCTATGTAAATCCATGATTGGGTCTTATTTTTAGGTTCCTCTGAGAGGGGGGAATGAAAGACTCAAAAGAACTATACTTGCTATGAAAGAAATGTTCACTGTATTTTATAAACCCCTACCTCACATTTGCTGTATTTTATAAATCCCTACCTCAGACCCCACAAGACCAGGCATATGTCGGGTACCTGGTAGTAACTGTGCCGGGTGCCTGTAGTGACTGTGGCTGTAAAGTTACAAAATGTTTGCAGTATGTGAACATTAAGCAATAAGCCCTTTCCAAACATTCCTCTGTTTAAATTATGGTGGGAAAGCCACTCTTCTGGTGGGCTCTGTGTTATTTCAAACCTGCTTGTATGCCCAAGCTGATTTATGCAGTCACAGTGACTGTGTAAACCACAGCTTATCTAACATTCCAGATGGCTTAACTAACTCCACTCTGCCCGTGTAGCCATTAGTAGTCAATCACGGGCAGCCGAGCCCACGTCCGCGAAAATTGAATGCGGACCAACCAATCAGTATCTCTGTAACTGTGCTTATGTAATTCTATACAATCATGTGCAAACAAGTTTAAAGCTCTTTCCCCTCCCTTGTAACTGTGTATATAAGCTGCTTGCTGCACTGGGTCAGGGCTCTCGTTCCTGTACCACTGTGCCAGTTACAGACGTGAGCCCAGACTCGAGCCTGAATAAAGACCCTCGTGTGTTTGCATCGGAGCTGGCTCTTTGGTGGTCTCTCGGATTTAGGACTTTGGGGTCCAACACTCCCGTGGTTACTTATACCATCATTGTGGATGAGCTCTGGTACAAGGGCTTTTTTCAATGCAAGCTGTGCAACCTCCAGGTAGAAGGGCAACATTCAAGCCTTGTGGTGGGAAAAAGTGCATCAAACTATGTAACCACAAGGCTCTCAGACTTAGAAAACCTTAAAATATTCATCTTAGGCAGTCTGGTTAAGTGTATAATTAGCTCTTTTATTCTCATTTTTTAGTATAGATTTCACATATATGCAAATTATGCATTCTTATTAGGTTGCAAATAGGTAAATAAAGCAACCCTAATATCAATCCTGATTATGTATAGTGACCCTTGCTGAAACATAGGCAGCTCTTATGTGTTGGTACTGATAAGGTATTATGATCAGAACTAGGACTTAGAATTGTAATTCTCTCTGTCTCTCTGTCTCTGTCTGTCTCTCTCTCTCTCTCTCTCCTCTCCTTTCACTTCCCTCCCTTCCTCCCTCTCCGTCCTCTTTCATACACATGCACAAAACAATTACCAAGGAGAGGAAGGAGAGGAATAGGGTTCAGAAAATTGGGTAGTTGACATATAAGAAATAAAGAATATGATAGTTCTGATACACATGAGTTTGTAGATTGAGAATAATACTCACTACAGTTAGAAAAACAAAACAGAATAAACCACTGTAGTCCAAAATATATGTTTTATGCCTGTAAAAACAGAAATGAAGCTGGGCTAGGTGGCTCAGCCTGTAATCACAGTACTTTGGGAGCCCGTGGGTTTGAGACCAGCCCAGGCAACTTGGTGAGACTTCGTCTCTACAATAAATCAAAAATTAGCCGGCCATGGTAGCGTGTGCCTGTAGTTCTGGTTACTTGGAAGGTTGAGGCGGAAGGATCGTCAGAGCCCAGCAGGTTGACGCTGGGGTGGCCGTGAGTGTGCCACTGCACTCCAGCCTGGGCAACAGAGTGAGACTCAAAAAAAAAAAAAAAAAAGATTTAAAGACCTGCAAGCTCAGAATCAATAATATAAAAAGCAGGAAGGAGCCTTTGGGGATTTCAACATAATTAATGGAGAGCTGTACTCAGAGCTATGACTTTAGGGGGCCAAT
The DNA here is from genome assembly GCF_000164805.1 of Carlito syrichta. Lineage (NCBI taxonomy): Eukaryota > Metazoa > Chordata > Mammalia > Primates > Tarsiidae > Carlito > Carlito syrichta. The sequence goes on along the minus strand of NW_007255229.1, from coordinate 134,817 downwards.
CCTTATACAATGCTTTAGTTTGCATACAAATACTGCTACTGTCTTTTGCTCAGATTATATAGAAATTGTTAGCTGCCACACCTAGAAGATAAACTATTGACACATCTCATCTACCAGCATGTTATGTTTCTCCCTCACAATTATCAATAGCAGGTTTACATTGCAAAACAGCATCTATAGACAGGTTAATAAAGAGCCTCAAAAACGATAGGCACACAAACAAGAAACACCAATTAATATTTAAACAACAGACACCATGTAAGAAACTTACCAAAATTAATAAACACAAAAACCAACATCTGAAGAAACAGTAAATATAGCAAACGAAAAAAAACTTCAAATAAGTGTAAGTAATGCTCTCAGAAGGATAAGAGAAGTTATCACATCTATAAACAAGGAATATGCTGATGTAAAACAACCAATTATAGGACCTAGCAACTACATAAAGAACCAAAATAAATAACACAATGAATATATGAAATAAAAAATCAAATCTTAAGCTCCTCAGTCAACTGAATGGACTCCTCTTGGTCAAAGAGACCCCAGAAAATCTTTAAAACTAAGTTTCTCAGCCATGATTAGGCATCAAAGTCAGTCACACCTCACTGCATTCCTTCCTCACTACCCTTTCAAAACTTTGTTTCCTAACAGTTAAACAGAAACAAGCCTCGGAAAACAAAGAATGAAGACTCCTTCACTGACCTGACACTGTAGCCAGATTTGCCTCCTTTTTTGCAGTTTCAACATGACAACTGACCAGCTTTCAAAGTATTGCTTCCAGATAAATGACCATTGATCATGGACTAGTTCTGGCCCGTTTATGGAGACTGTGCACAAAGTGCATTTGTGTCCTAAGTTTCCGTCTTTGATGGATATAGCCTAATTATACTGCATTTGGATGCTACATCTCCACCTCAAAGTGACTGTGTAATATGTATGATTGTTTATCATACGTGTGCAAATTTCTTTCATGAATATTCATATCTCCTCCTATAGCCTGTTAAATATGTAGGTTTAGCCAACCCATTTAGCATAAAACTTCCTTCCTTGAAGTGCCTACTTTTTATCTTAGCTGGAGGCTCCACTTTCCAGCCCGCAGATTGCAACCTTTCTCAGAAATAAAGTTCTCCTTCCCAAATTTATAGATCTTGTGATTTTAAGTTGACATAAATGGTGATGAAGATGGAGCCCATGGAGACCCCCAGGTTTCCCCCAATGTGATCACAGTCAATGCCCCAGTACCTGCAAGAGGTCATTAACAGATCAGTTGTCTCCCCAACTGCATTGGGAAGGACCCAGGTAAGTTCTCCCTGGATTTCTAAGATCTCCAGCTTTTAGGTTGAGATCTCAGAAATGTTATTTATTTCCTCTTAAACCCTTCACCTGGACCCCAGAGATGTATTTGTTGACTCTGGGATTCTAAGGAAGTGATCTTTTCATGGGACTCAGCTGGTTGATCAGGTTTGGCAAAGATACTTGTTATCTAGTGGTGCTCAAAGGGATGCCTTCAGTAAGTACTCTCATGGCAAACCTAAGTTCTAAGCCTGACAAGTGGCCAGCCAAATTAGCAAACTGACAAGGGATTCCGATGGCCCAGTTGGGGCTGTGTTGCCAGACCAAGACACCAACAGGTTCATATAATCCTGAGTAATAGAGATCTGGGCATTCAGGCCAGTAGATGGTAATATATTAAATTAGCTAGCAAAGTCTAAAAAGTTGACTGGCTGCCATCAGGGACTCTGGTACCTTACATGTTAAGAACTACGGTAGAAATTCTTGGGAGTATTTGGGATCCTGGATAAAGCTAATCTGGGGAAATTTAAAACATTGTTGGCTACAATGGGAATCTTATGAGATTTATAGACTAGTTTATCTGTGCATTCAATTGGAACAAAGAGGCTATCAAACCTTCCAAAAACAATAGGAATAATTCTATAATTAGTATTTCTAGTCTTCTAAAAAAAATCATGTCTCTCATAGCCTTCCTTAAAGAGAATAATTTGAAGTTAAATGAGTTTGTATACTAGAAAAACCTAAAGAAAATAGTGCATGCAGAAAACCTACAAAGTCAACTGATCTTCCTTCTTCTGTTCCTACCTCTCCTTCCCCTTCTCCCTCTCTTAGTATTCCTTTCACCTCTGCTCTTCCCTCTCCTATGGCCCCTGTGGTCCCTTCTCATATACCCAGACCACTCTGAACTACTCCTTTACCCCTCTGATTCTGCAGGCATGTCCCTCCTGGTCCCCTTAAGGATTATGAGAGGTGATGGTTATGCTAACAGGTCAGAGTTTGTTCCCAGGAAAAATCTGAGCTTCTGACTTTTGCAAAGCACTTTCCCAACCCCCATTTAGACTCTTTAGACTTTGCTAGCTAACTTAATATACTAATTACTATCTACCTGCCTGGATGCCCAGATCTTTATTACTCAAGATTATACGCACCTGTTGGTGCCGTGGTTGGGCAACACAGCCCCAACTGGGCCACTGGAATCATTTTTCAGGTTGCTAATCTGGCTGGCCACTTGTCAGAAATCGTGGACAGGGAGGGCTGGGTGGTGTGCTGCCTGCTTGATGATGCTAAGGTTGTGGCAGCTTTGGACAGGCCCTCAGACAGACCCCTCAGACATCAACAGGTTTTTGGTCCAGGGAAACCAACATCTCTGCTTCTTTTGTGGGCACCCTGCGCATATTGAGAAGGCCTGCCATGAATGTCAGCAGTGGTTGAAATTGAACCCTGGCAAGGTTCATCTACCTGGACTTTCAGAGAAACAGCCATGGAACTGCTCTGGGTAAATTTTAGGGACGTTTCTTGTACTCAGGGCTGATCTTTTGGGAGAAGTAGAAGTTCCTGCTGCCTATGAGATCATGCAGTTTTGGAGGTAGCTGATAATAGTTGTTTATGGTGGATGGCTGTGTTGTAGGCAGCTACTTGTTTCTTTGTGCATCTGATTAAGAAGGGCATAGACACAGAGATGTCTTTATAGCAGTGTGTTGTGAAGGAATTGCATAGCCTGGTCCAATGGTGTTTCTCTTTTGGGGGACCCGAGATTCGGTGTAAAAGTGAAGTCTTTGATTTCAAAGGTCTGGATGCTTTGCCTTCTAACTGTGCCTGCTTTTCACACATTTGGATTGTTGGGCCCTAAAAGCTGCAAGACTTTTTTGACCCTGTTCCTTGATGGACTTCATTCTAAGATCAGTGATCCAGTTGGAAAAACAGAATAAGTTAAAAACTTCCATCTAAATGAATTTAGTCTCCTTATAGAATGCAATGGTGAATTCCTGTGATTTTATGTTATCTTAGCATTCATTTTTGGTCTTCTACTAGCACACCCAAACTCCTTTTTGAAGGGCTGGTATTCTCTCTGTGTGTGTGTGCTTTGAGATCAGGGGCTTGGTGAGGACTTGGACCATGGAACAAGTGAGGCACAGTTTGAATCTAGCTCGGTTTTTTTTGACTAATGAGTTTTACCAGTCTCATGGCTGCAATTTTGAAATCAAGGTTGTGGGGTCTTTGTGTCTGTATCTTTATGTATGTATATGTGCATGTCTGTTTGTGGACTTTCTATATGAACTTATAAATGAATGAATGCTCATACATTAAGTAAATAAGCCCAAATGCTTCTCAATTTTATGTTATTTTACCAATTATTGGTAAATAAAAATAGTTTAAGATTTGTTGTTAAAATAAAAATGTTTTCAAAATTTAATTCAAACATTTTTTCCTGGGTCTATTGGTAAGACAGATTTATACTGTCTCGCTAGGTGTTTTAAGGTCATAAAATTCTTGCTTCTATGATACTTTTGATACTTGCCCAATTTGTCTGTGAGCTTATACCCTTGAATTTAAGCCTTTAGATTCTAAGGTCTAGACAAGTGGCCCTAGTGAGGCCCAGTAAGTTTCCCTGGTCCATCATCCTTGGCCCAGCTGTGCCTCCTGGCCATGCTGGGAGTGATTGGATCCTCCAGACATCATCATTACATCTCTGTTCTTTGTCCTAGGCTTTGTGTGTGGTACATAATTAAAATTGCTTACTTCCAAAATTTTTCATTAAAAATAAGGGTTACTAAGAGCTGACATTGTAAGTAATATATGCAATTAAGTTTACTAGATAAAAGAGAAACAATTATATATATAAAGTCTATGATGAAAGTAAGATGTGTTTTTGGTAAAAATAAAAGTTATAAGAAGAAATGAGAATGAGATTTCTGTTAAATGGAAAGTTATTTTGTCTACTTTAGAACTTTTTAAAGGTTGCTTTAAATTGAAATTGAAGGAATTAAAATGGAGTGATAGATAAAACTGAATGGATCTAGAAAGTTGGAGAGAGAATGATAAAAATTGTAAAAGGTTTATGGAAGTCTTATTTTTTATTTTTATTTTTAAGTTGGGGTCTCACTCCATCACCCAAGCTGGAGTGCAGTGGCACGCTCACGGCCATCCCAGTGTCGACCTGCTGGAGTCTGACGATCTTTCCACCTCAACCTTCCAAGTAGCTGGAACTACAGGTGCACACTACCATACTCAGCTAATTTTTGATTTATTGTACAGACGAGGTCTCACCAAGTTGCCTGAGCTGGTCACAAACCCGGCGACCGGGCAAACCACTTGCCTTGGTCTCCCAAAGTGTTGGGATTACAGGCTGAGCCACTGAGCCTGGGCAGAAGTCTTATTTTTTATAGTCAAAACTGATTGAAATAATCCCTTTTACTTCTGATGCCCCCCCCAGGACACAAGCTGCAACCCAGTGGAGTGTAGCTAGATGGCTACCTCCCCTGGGCAGAAGAGATAGCCTGCCAGGTGAGGTGGGTCAATACTATAAACTGTTCTGTGAATAGAAAAAAGAAAGAGAAAAAAACTGGTTGATATTGGATAAATTCATTTATAAGATTTTATTAAAATTAGCTTTAGCATTAATGATACACTGATACAAAGGTAAAATTTGGTATTCTCTTTGGAAAAAGACATTTTTATACTATTAATAAGCAATAGTAAAAGATCTTTGGTCTTTTTTTTAGTAAACTTCAAAAAGAAAAGGGAAGAGAGGAAGATACAGATTCGGTTTGCCTCATGCTGTCTTCAGTAAGTCTTTTGATTGGGAACCTGAGTCTCCACTCTATCAAAGAGTAAATTTTTTTCTTTTTGATTATTTTGGCTAAATAAGTGACTATTATTTTACAGTGACTTGGGATCCTATTTTGAGAAAAAGTTTTAAAACTTAGATAATTGACAATCTTACAAACTCAGATTTCAAACTAACTTTTTGGATGTTAGGACTCCTGGAAGACCAAGAGGGACTTATTAGGCTTATTTGATATGTTAAAATCATACAGGAAACATTGGCAAATAAGAAATGATGGTTAACTTTCTTTGGGTTATATTTGTATAAATGTGTTATTAATACGTGTTCTGGCCCATTCTTCTTGGCCCAGTTGTGCCTCCTGACCATGCTGGGAATGATTTGTGTCAGGATCCTTTACAGAGAGAGCCGAGACACTGAGGCTTTTTTGCCAGGAAACTGCGTTTATCTGTGCTGGCACTGGCCTAGCAGATTTACATCCAAAGGGTTAGCCCTGAATGCAGCAGAGTGTTGCCTTATATTACATTTTATCCCCCTTTGTCTCTCTTATATGGCAACCTGCATTTTTGATTGGGTATTTTATGGCACAAGGTTGTAACTGGGTTACTCAGGTCCATTTATACATTGACCATTTATACATTGGCACGTCACTTTCTCTTTAACACATTTTTTGTATTCTGGGAAGGCCCTTATCCTTTTGTTTTAGAATGGCCCCTGCCTCATTCCCCCCTTGGTTGCTCAGACCCTTTTAGGGCCGAAAAGCATCATCTTGGTTTAAGGGCTGCTATTTCCATAACATCATTACATGTGTTATCATTTTCCTTTTGACCATGGCCTCAGTGAGGTTGGAGGCAGACCTTATGACTAAGGGGGCTAGACAGGGCAGAATTAGAAATATTCCCAAAATTATAAGTATAATATCTATGAGAGTTTTAATTTTCAAAAAGTTGAGAATCATTCCCCAAACAATTTCCTGGGGTCCCAGTCTTTTCAGATCTGGATTGGGACATGAGCAATTTTTAAAAATCCAGTCGGTGATTTTTTTTATGACTTTTCCTTTATCATCTATTTGTAAGCAGTCGTTGTTTAGGCTAAATTTTTTATAAACTTTTTTTAGAAGCAAGTAAGTAGTCTAAGGCTAGGCAATTTTGATAAATAGCATTGTGCATCTTGGTTTGTTGCTTGACTAGTATGTTAAGGGCTTTTGTAGTTTCATTACTTATAATTTTAACAACCACCTGTAATCGAATTACATGGTTTAGCATGTAAATGGAGGTCTGATAGACCCATTTTCTACCCAGGTAGCTGAGCCATAGTATTGGATAATACCTTCAGGGAACCACTCACCATTTTTCCAGTTGCCAATTTGTAAGGCATGCCATTTTATTTGGGTGCCCCAATTTTCATATACTTGGACTTTTAAATGTTCCCCTTTGGCAAGTGGGAGCAGAAAGATAGACCCTAACACACAAGATTTCAAACAGTTTGGGGAAGTACAGTATTGTTCTCCTAGCATGACATTTATTTTTTCCACTTTTTCTGCTAGCATCATGTCTAAGGCCATATGATATTTTAATATCATTTTACTAGTAGCATTTAATTGTTTCGCAATTTTTAAATAGCATCTCTAGTATGGTTAATTAATCTTTGTTGACTATAATATATGTAAAATTATTGTTTACATTTTTATTTATAGTAACCCACCAAAAGATAGATTTAAATTCTGCAGCTATTTGATTTTGAGCTTTAAATTTATTAGGAACTTTCCCAGGGACTTTTATAGCATTTAGATATATATTAGAGTCAAATGAGCTGGGTACTGGTGGTTTAAGTGATGATTGTTTGACTTTTTTAGTAGTTATTAGTGGGTTTTGAAATGCCAGAGTGAATGGAATAGTAAATCAAAACAAAGCACTGGTTTTCATCCATTTGAGTGGCAACAGGGCTCAAACTGTCCCACCTTTACAGTACCACCAAACATCCGCTCGAGGGATGTTAAAGTTCAAGTAGTTGTCCTCAGTTGACCCAGAGACATCAAGGACATGGATACCGGTTTGCAGATGTTCCACAGGAGTGGTGAAACCATCCCCTCATTTGGAGAGACAAGAGGAGTGACTCACCTTGCCTATGGAGAAGGATGGATACACCTTCGGATCTGACATCTGTACAGGTGGATCAGGGAGAGACTGCAGCAAATCTCGTTCCCCCATGTGTCCTTATTTTGATATAGAGTCAACAGACAATTTATTCCTTTGGAGTCTGTGTCTCAGTTAATAGGAATGGGATTATTTGAGCCTGTTAATAGGGAATGGGATTATTTGAGCCTATTAACTGTGGCACAAACCTAACAATTACTTGTGACAAAGGTTGTTACTGTATATTTTATCTGTTTAACCCATATCCCATTTGTGTCCCCATATCCTGTTTTAACCTTTAAAGTCTGTTACTTCCATAATCATTACTTTGCCAGGATCATTCTTGGGGTTAGTTTGGTTTGATTTTTAAAGCTATAAAGGGTTTGGATTGGGAGTTGGGATAGTATTGATGGACAGTGAAGATGCTGGAGGAGTTGCAATTAATCTTATCCAAAATTTACCTAGAGGATCCTGTCCAGATATGAGTACTTTTAACCTGTATTTTTGAGGTATCATAGGATTTCTATCTATGAGTTGAGGTTGGGTTATTGTTAATAACAATGGGTTACATTGTAAATTTTGACAACTGGGAGAAGTAGCCCCTCTTATAAGCTGAATTTTATTTTTGAGTTTTTTCTTCTTTTTTTTACTGGAGCTGTCCATTTTTTAAATTGAGTGGTTTAAAAGACACCAGACTAATCCCGGCAAGGGTCGAGTAAAGTTATGTCATTTTTAACACAAGGGCCAGCCCCCCATATTTTGTTTTGATACATTTTAGACCATCTTCAGCAGTGGTATCAGGACAAAGGTATTTGTCAACCATAGATACTTTTTTTTGGTTGTGAAGAATTCCACATGACAGGACAGAATGGGCATCAAATTTAATAGTTATTGGGGAGTTAGTTTTAGTGATATTAATAATAAACCATCCTTTGCTTTTATTACTATGGTTAGAATTAGTAATACCTTTAAGGTAAACAAAGTTTTCATGGCTGTTCAAGATTGAAAAGACCCTTGTAAATACATTTAACAATAAAAGCAATAAACATACATATGATAAGAAATGCAATTGGCAGTGCTATGAGAAAAAGTACAAAGAAATACATTAGGTTTTCTTGAATTTTAGTTTTAGTGGTTTAGTTTGAGAGACTTCCCATTTAATGGGAGTGTTCTCTGGTACTGTAACTTTTTTTGGTGATTTTTTGATGAGGGTATGATGCGTCCACCCTTTTTTAGCAGTTCATATGGCCATCTCAGTTGTCAGAAGCACCTGATAGGGCTTTTTCCAGCTTGGTTGGAGCTTAGATTCCTTTTAGGACTTGATCAGCATCCAATCTCCGGGTTGGAACTGGTGAACTGTAAACTCAAGAGGAGGGGTTTGAGCAAGGAGCCCTTTCAATCTAAGAGAGGATAAGGTAGAGAAACATAGCCAAAACATATTCTTTTAAAAATTGTCTTTTTTTTAAAGAAGAGAGGACTAGGACAGGAGCAGTAATTAAGACTTGCTTTAAGTTTTGTTTTTTTAATTTTGTAATTTTTTTCTCAATCCACTCAGGAAGGTTTGGGACATCTTTTAATAGTTTAGAATATAAGTTTCTAGTTTTAGTTGCATAAGATTTAATCCACAATTTACAATATCTTATTAAGCCCCAAAACTTTTTTAAGTTCCCTTTGGATTAAAATTTCCTGTCCCGTTCCCTTTAGAGTTCTTTTCTTTCTTTCTTCTTTATCTTTCTTTGCTTTTTTTTTTTTTTTTTTTTTTTTTTTTTTGAGTTGAAGTCTTGCTCCATTGCCCAGACTGGAGTGAAGTGGCACACTCACGGTCACCCCAGTGTTGGCCTGCTGGGTTCCAGCAATCCTTCCACCTCAGCCTCCAAGTAGCCAGAACTACAGGCATGTGCTACCAGGTCCAACTAATTTTTTAAAATTTATTTTAGAGATGAGATCAGCCTCGCCAAGTTGTCTGGACTGACCTCAAACTCACGGGTTGGTCTCGAACCCATGGCGGGTTGGTCTCGAACCCATGGACTCAGGCCTCCCAAAGAGCTGGGATTACAGGCTGAGCCACCAAGCCTGACTGGGTTACTTCTTTTTCTAGCTTGCCCTCTCTGGCTTTTGAAGCCCATCCATGGGGGCCTCCCATTCCTTAGTTTCTGAACCACCTTTTTGACAGTTTATCATAATTTGAGCTTTTTGCCTCTGCTTTTTTTTTTTTTTTGGTCTGTCTAACAAAGACTTTCTGTGCCTTCCTCAACAGTTCTCTAATGGGCCTTTTGTTTTATTTATCTAGCTTTTGTAACTTTTTAGCAATGTCAGGCTAGCTTCTAGTAACAAATTTTACTTTTAACAATTCTTGTCCTACAAAGTTTTCTGTATCTAATCCAGAATATTTTCTCATCTGATCCTTGAGTCATTGTAAAAAAGCTGTGGGAAATTTTTCCTTTTTTTTGCTGAATTTTAAAAACCTTAGAAACATTTTGAGACCTTGGGGCAGATTTCTGAATGCCCTTCATCATTAGTTCCCCCAAGTCTTTTATTTTTACCCTATCTCCTTGGCTATTATTGTCCCATCTAGGGTCAGTATTTGAATACTTTTGTTCAGCAGGCTGTACACCTAGGGCTGGGGGATGATTTTGTTCCCAGATGAACATAGCCGCTTGCCTAATCATTTCTCTTTTTTCCCCAGTAAACAAAATATTCATAACTGACATTACTTTTACCCAAGTATATATGCTAGGTTTAAGAAATTGATTAACTTGATCAGCCAATTTTAGTGGGTCCTCTAGGAGTGATTTCACTTTTTTTTAATGTCTTACTTCTGTACTGGTGAGTGGAGCATTCATAAAACCAATTTCTTCTTGTCCCAGTGGTATTTTCCTTAAGGGGAATAGTTTTGACTTTTTGCCTGAATCCTTAGGAGGAAAGGGAAACCTTTTAATATATTTCTGGCATTGTTTAAATTTTCTTTTCAAGTTAGGATAAATATGTCAGGAACTTGGGAATTTTGACTCCCTAATTCCTGATAGATCCTTGTTCCTGCCATTCTCCCCCCTTACACTCCTGATCTTCTTGAGGATTATAAAGTGAGAGAATACAGGAAAATGGATTTCAAGGCTTTTCCCTTTCCTCTGGGATTTCAGTTTTGTTTTTTTTTTTCTTTTCACATTCCCTGTTTTAAGGGGGAACACGGAAAGGGCCTGCAGTAGTCAGCAAAGGGCATAGTCTTTTTCCTCAGATGAAACAGAGAACTTATTTATTTACATAAATTATTAAAGTTTGGCAAAGCCAATTTTTATTATTAGTTCTGGCATCATTTCCCCAACCTTCCAACATTCGTCCCAGCGAACTCTCTGGGGGAATTTTAAGGGAGTCCTTCCGACCTCCCTTCCTAGGCCTAGACTGTTTATTACCCATTCTTGGTTACCCGGTCAGTATGTAATTCTGGAGTTTTCCAAAAGGGTTCTCAATCTCCCATAATAGAGATTTTATTTTGCAGACCTTAAGACTCTGGGCCCTCCCTGAAAGGCTCAATCCCCCTTACTGGAGGTTTTTTACCAGATTTCAGGATTTCTTCTGATTCTACTACGGCCCAAAGCTGTATGAGGTCGCCAGGGATCCGCGAATTGGCACTCTACTTTCGTTTTTTCACTAGGTAGCATCTCATTCACTTGCATTCACACAACATCTCCAACCTGCCTCCCAGTGCCCTGGAGTCATGGTTTCTTCCCCCTGTGGGGCTACTCAGGCAACTCTGGGAGGTGATCAGCCTCCCCTTCTGCCTCTTAGAGGCAGGCCGTACCAAATCCAACCCGGGTTCTTACCAGTCTGATGGGCAGTGCTCCCTTGGCTGGTTTCTGGGCCTCACTTTGTGCTCCCAGGGTCCTTGCCCCAGCTCGCCGGGAGGGCTAGTCCCCTACGGATTAATCAGTCCACTGGCACCAGGTGAGGTCACCTCTTCCAGCATCCTGGGGAGTAGGGAAGTAAAAACACTGTCTCCACCTCTGAATTTCTCAGTCAATGCACCAGAGATGTGGCAGGATTCTTTCAGAGACAGACAAGACACTGAGGCTTTTTTGCCAGGAAGCAGCATTTATTTGTGCCAGCACTGGTCCAGCGGATTTATATCCAAAGGCTGAGCCCCAAATGCAGTGAGGCATTGCCTTATATTACAATTTAGCCCCTTTGTCTCTCTTATATGGCAACCTGTATTTTTGGTTGGGTATTTTATGGCACAGGATTGTAACTGGTTTACTCATGCCCACTTATACATTGACTATGCCACGTCATTTTCTCTTTAACACTTTTTTTTGTATTCTGGGAAGGCCCTTATCTTTTTGTTTTAGAAGGGCCTGCCTCAGACTGGATCCTCCAGACATCATCTTCACAGTTCTGTCCTCCAGAAATCCTCTTCACAGCTCTTTCCTTAGTCCTAGACTTCTTAAAAATTCTGATATGTCTTGGTATATATTATCAGTAATAATGATGACTAGTACATTAAATTGTTGTATGCCACAGAAATGACCAATTTTTTTGCCAATTGTGTCTTTAATCATGGCTATTCTGTCTTTTGTCATCTACAGACAATTATTGTTTTAGTTTAATTCTTCTAAAAAATCTGTTTGCAATCAAGTACAGTTCAGAATTTGCTTATTCTTCAAGGAAATTTGTGGAAAGGACCCTGACAAGTACTCTTGAACACAGGTTTCTTGTAGCTTTGAAGCTCATTCCATTGGACTAGGTAAAATCTGCCAATACTAACTAAAAAGTGAATGCATTCATGAAGATTGCCAATCAACAACACAAAAAGCAATAGTTAATTACATGGAACTGAACTGATACAGGACTAAAATAGCTTTTGTAATGACTTTTTTGTTTGAAACATTATTGATTCTTTTTTTTTTTTTTTTTGAGTTGTAGTCTTACTGTCACCCAACCTGGAGTGCAGTGGCACACTCACGGCCACCCCAGCTTCAACCTGCTGGATTCTGGTGATCCTTCCGCCTCAGCCTTCCAAGCACCTGGAACTACAGGCATGTGCTACCACACCTGGCTAACTTTATTTATTTATTTATTATAGAGACGAGGTCTCACCAAGTTGCCCAGGCTGGTCTCAAACCCGCAGGCTCAGGCAACCTACTCACCTCAGCCTCCCAAAGTGTTGGAATTACCGGCTGAGCCACCAAACCCGACTTGTTGATTCTTTTTATGTTTTGTATTCCCAAGTCAAGAAGACTTTTTCTGTGTAGCTATTTATAGCTTATAGCAATTGGATAAAGTATACTTTTGTGAGCAGAATCGAAACACTTACCCTTCTCTCTATTTGACTTCTCCAGAATTTGGAAATTATCTGTTAGTGTTTTTAATGTATGGTCTATTTGCATATGTCCAATATGAATTTGTTTTCTTTGTAATAGGACACATTAGGATACAATGCTATTTTGTCAAGACTTTCACTGGCATAACATATTTTCAGATATGACCAGACTGCTTTGGGAAATTGAGGTTGACTTTATAGAGTCAATAAAAAAGCCCATTGGAATAACTGGTCTGCTACCTTATCTACATGGTCTCCTTACAAGATTCCTGGCCTTGAGGTAAGTAAAGAATGTTGCTTTCAGACAGGCCCAGGAACCTCAGGATGTTTTGGGACCTCAAGAAGAGAAGAATTCACCAAAGTTATACAGGTATTACAGGCAAAGTCTGATAGTGAATCCTTGGCTTGGATTCCTAACCTCAGGACTTCTAAATGTTTAATCTGAGATTCCTTATGAAAACGTTTCAGCAAAGTCAGCTTCATAAAACCTGGTGCTCCTGTGTTGGGTGCATATATGTTTAGGATGGATATTCCTTGCTGGTTGATTGAGCCTTTTACCATTATATAGTGTCCTTTTTAACTTTTTATGGCTTGAAGACTGCTTTGTCTGACATCAAAATAGCTACTCCTGTCTTCTGTTTTTTGTTTGCCTGAAAGATCATTTTCCAGCCTATAATTTTGAGATCATGGTTTGTTTGGTTTTTTGGGTTTTTTTGTTTTTTTTTTACTCAATTTGCCTCTCTATGTCTCTGTAGTGGCACATTTAGTCCATTCATGTTCAAGCTGATTATTGAAATGTGAACATTTATCCTTTTCATAGGACTCTTAGGGGGTTACTTTGTTTCCTTTTAACTTTTATATTTATATATATGTGTGTTTTCATTTTGTGGGTGCTCTGTAAGCTCTGTTAACTTTATGATTGCTTGTACTTTTGTGATGGCATGACGATTCTTTTTTTTCCTATGTTCAACACTTTCTTAAGCATCTCCTGAAGGGCTGGTCTGGAGGTCATATATTCTCTTAGGGATTGGATGTCTGTGAAGGATTTTAATTCTCCATCACTGGTGAAGCTTAGCTTGGCAGAGTAGAAAATTCTTGGTTGGAATTATTTATCTTTAAACATGTTAAAAATTGAACTTCAGTCCCATCTGGCTTGTAGTGTTTCTGCAGATAAATCTGGAGTGAATCTGATGGCTCTTACCCAGCAGGTAGTCTGACCTTTCTATCTCACTGCCTTTAGGATATTTTCTTTCATGCTTACTTTTGTTGAGGCTGATTACTAACGTGTCTTGGGATTGGTCTTCTTGTGTGATAACTTGCTGGTGAGATGAGGGAAGTCTTCTTGAATGACCTCATGGAATGCTTATTTGATGGTGTTCTCTGTTTTCCCTTCTGCTTCAGGGATACTAATCAGGCATAGATTTGGATTCCTGATATAGTCCCACATCTCTCAGAGGCTAGCAAAGCCAACTTCAAAAGAGCCTATATGGCCAATCACTGTTCTTGCTGCGTATTATGCAAATAATCAGGTCATATATAATGAGACTAGAACTTATTTTGCAAATAATTGGCCCTACTATAATTTGTGCTTGATAAAAATGAAAACTGAAGGAGAAAAAATATTTTTAGAAATGTTATAGAAAAGCACTTTTTAGCCAGGCTCGGTGGCTCAGCCTGTAATCCCACACTTTGGGAGACTGAGGTGAGTGGATTGCCTGAGCCCGCGGGTTTGAGACCCGCCTGGGCAACTTGGCGAGACCTCGTCTCTACAGTAAAACAAAAATTAGCCGGGTGTGGTAGCACGCACCTGTAGTTCCAGCTACTTGGAAGGCTTGAGCGGAAGGATTGCCGGAGCCCAGCAGGTCGGGGCTGCGGTGGCTGAAAGCGACCACTGCACTCCAGTCTGGGTGACAGAGTGGGACTTCAACTCAAAAAACAAAACAAAACAAAAAAACCCCAAAAAAACACTTTTTAAATGTTTTGGATAAAACCTATAGTGCATCTGTAATTAGATTTTAGCCTTCTCCATTGTTTTTGAATTTTTATTATTCACCTACAATTTGTATTGAATCCTAAATTCTTTCCTGGCTACAAGTCCCTAAACTAATGTTTCCAAAGTTTTCTTCCATTTTTCTGACTCAAAATCATTAAAAATAAAAACTGCTTTTCTTGAAACCCTGCAAAATGAAGCTAGACAATTTGATATAAACTTCAGGAGAGCTCACCACAGCAACTTGTATATAAATAGCTTTTGCACCTGCTGATGAGTGGACTGCTCAGAAGGTTCTCTTGAATACCTGACTCAAACTGCAACCTAGAAAAACTTGTCAGACTGCCACTGCAATTGGAATATACTTCAGAGACTCTAGAAAAACTAGGTTATAAACTAAGCTGGGCATTAACTGTTGTTTTTCTTCTGTTTTCATAAACACTTGGAGATATCTTGCCTTCCTGGGCTGAACCAATGTAAATCTCATATGTATTGATGTATGATTTTTTAATTACTTCTATCTTCCAATGATGTATATTACCAAGCTGCAATTCAAGCACCTCAAGCACATGTCCCCAGGACTTCTTGGGATGGTGCCATGGACCTAGATCACACACATTTTGGCTCAGAATAAACCTTCTTAAATATTTTACAGCACAGTTTGGCATCTTTTGTCAACAATGTATATCTGAATATTCTCCTACGAGAAAAGAGAACATTTATTTCAGGGATGCCACTATCACATAAGAAACCTTTTACTTTTTTTGCAATGTCTTTCTAAGCCAGTTTATGTCACAGAAAAAAATTTTTTTTTAAATTTATAGTCATATCTCAGATACAACTGATGGGAAATTTTAAATCTGTATGCAGCTAGTACTTATGATTATAAAAGCTAAAGACGTTGGAACTGATTCCATGGAAATGATTAAAGTGCACAATTAATTAGCAAACACCTAGATTGGGTCAATGATAAATTGTAGTACAAGAAGTTGGCATAGAATATAGCTGAGTAATGTGCTTTAAGTGAAACTTCATGATACTGTAGTGAGTGAAAAGGGCAACCAAGCTATAATAAACCTGCAGGCTCTGAGATGAAAAATTCTGAAATTGACCTGTAAGGCAAGTATGCTAAAAATTAGACAACTGTTTTGCTGAATTTTCGCAATAACGTTACATCAGAAATCACAGAACAATAAATGAAGTGCTGTGCTTAATCAGTCTTACAATGTGATCTTAATGTTCTTACTGTGATGCTATTTGCTTTACCGCCCATATGGTTCAAAAGGTTTTTAGCTGTAAAATAGCTACCACTCTAGGTCTCCTTTGAGGTTGATAGAAAGTATTTCAGGACTAGATAGAGGTGATGGTTGTACAACAATGTGAATGCAGTACATTTCACTGAATTGCAAATTTTGAAGTGGTCTATTTCATGTTTCATGAATTTAACTTGATTTGTTGTTGTTGTTGTTGTTGTTGTTGTTGATGCTGTTAAAAAGCTACCACTTTCTGAACATCTATGTTTCAGATATCTTGTTTGGCCTTAACATACAGCATCCTACCCTCCCAACAACCCTGGAAGATGGACATTATTGTCTTTATTTTCCAGATGAAGAATCTGAGAATTTGTGAAGTTAAGTGTTTTGCCCAAGGTAGTTTAGTAGAGGAACTGAGGTTTAAACCTAAGTCTATCTGATTCTGACTCCTGGGTTTGAACCTTTATAGGAGTCCATGAAGAGGGTGGTCAATCACTTAGATGTAAATCCTTGAAGAAACTTAATTAAATATGAAAAGAAAAATATGCTTGCTGTAACTTTTTTTCATTCAATATTTTGTGTGAAATTAATTATAATTTAAAAGTTGTTGGTACCCTCAAAACACTTTAATTCTTGAGAGAAGGGTGACTGTGATCTGAGTCACAATTGGTTACAATTTCTCTTAGTTAGATTATAGGTTGTCACTTTCTTATTTTCTTTGTTCTGTACAGTGATTAGAGAGAACTGAATGATGTTGAGGACAAAAAACCTCCTGCCTTCTTCTTTTCTTTTTTTTTTTTTTTTTTTTGTTGGAGTCTCACTCCATCGCCCAGGCTGGAGTGCAGTGGCATACTCATGGCCACCCCAGCATAGACCTGCTGGGCTCTGGCAATCCTTCCGCCCCAGCCTTCCAAGTAGCAAGAACTGCAGGCACACACTACCATGACTGGCTAATTTTTTTTATTTATTGTAGAGACAAGGTCTCACCAAGTTGCCCAGGATGGTCTCAAATCCCCAGGCTCAGGCAATCCTCTCACCTTGGCCTCCCAAAGTGCTGGGATTAGAGGCTGAGCCAAGCCCAGCCCCTTCTGCCTTCTTAATTAATGATCCTTGTTATAGACTAAGTTTCCCTTTGTTGCTTAGACCAGATGACAAAAAAAAAACCAATGACTATTACACCCTTTGTTAAAAAAAAGTTAAACATACATTTCTACCCAAAAAATGCTGCTTATAACCAATCAAATTGCTGTAACTATACACAAACTTTGTATGAATAATGTTGTAATTCTGATAAAACACTTCTGTCTCTGCCTATTTACATAAAACTCTAACTTCCGTACTTTGGTTACTGACTCCATTCCTTTGGAGTTGGTGTTTCCTGGTGGTCTGTCCTCATACTTTGAGCTTGAATAATCTTTCTTTAAATTAGATTCTGATCTTTTTGATTATTTTAGATTGATACATGGAAGAGAGAACTAATGTGAGAACTATTTGTGTGGAGAATTTATTAGCTGAACTGAATTATAAAGTAAAAAATTATAAGAAACAAGGTAAAAGCCCATTTACTGGTCTACAATATTAGGTCAGAAAAACTTTGGTAGGAAGGCTGACTTTATACTGAGTGATTGAGCTATGAATCCAGAAATCTTTACATTCCCCTCTTTTTGACAGCCAGATGACTCCTAGAGATTGAGCCAAAACTGAGCCTGCGTTTCTGGATTAAGTGGCTTTTGTTAATGGCAGAAGCTATAAGAACTAAAATGGAATTGATCATTTTACCTAGCAGTTCACCTCTAGGAACCATTTATCTCTAAACAACTGGTTCTTAAATTTCTCCTACGGCAAGGAATCTACATATGCAGCCTTTAAACCTTTAGTCCTATCCTGTATTTTTCCCTTGAGTATTTACAATGTCTGATAGAACGAGATTATAATATCATGTGCTTCCTATTATAATATCATGTGCTTCCTGTTCCTGCTAGATTATAAATCTAGCTTCTTGCTAGATTTATAATCAAATCTAAAAATATTAAATAAAACTGAATTCAAGAAACTATCACTTTTCCATGTTTCTGAAAGAAATAATATTTCTTTCCAAAATATACTTCTTTGACATATTCTGTGATGGCTGTTTAGATAGCCACCAAACAGAAAAAGCTCTGCAAAGCTGTCTTTTGTGGGGGAGATTTGCATCTATAGAAAATCTGCATTGATACAACCAGTCTTTCTCTGAGACCCTCCCTTGTCTGATCTAGGAAAGATTAACTGGAAGTCTGACACCTTAAAAATCTAAGAGAAATATCTACCATCTATTCTCTCCGAAGGCTACTACCCATGACATTTCATCTACATAACATTGCCAACATAGCCAGGCCTTCTCTTTTCATCCTCCCATAACCTGCCTTGCCACTATAATCCGATTTACCACCATAACATGTTTTTGACCATGCTGTGAGCCCGCATTCTTTCTGTAACCTCAAGATTATATATAAGCTTCCAAACACTGTTGGGGAATTGGGGTAATCACTCTGTGGTTCTCCCCTGTGCATATTAATAAATGTATATGCTAGTTGTTTTATTAATCTGACTTTGTGAATTTATTTTTCAGCAAACTTTTGGAAGGTGAAGGAAAATTGTCCTTTAGAGTCTCATGTTTAATTCTGAATATAATATTTTCTCAAAAAATTACACAAGCATTGACTGGATTTCTGAATCTCCTTCAAAGCCACATGGTACAGCAGAAAATACTTAAGACTTTGGAAACATATCTGGATTCAAAATGGGCTTCTATTCATTAGCTGTGTGACTTTGAGCAATTTACCTAGTGTCTCTGACCCTCAGTTTCTTCCTCTGAAAAATTTCGATGCTCTCTGTCTCAAGGTTAATGTTATTTGTAAATTATATTATATATTACTATACATACAGCAGTGCCTGGTATATCAGTGCTCAATAAATGTTCCCTTCCCTTCCTTCTTATCAAAATAGTATTAGAAAATGTTTGTGTATACAGTAAGGACTAATCAAGAAAACATGGAGAAAATGGGGTGGGGCAAATAAAGCTTCTAACTGAGAAAGAGAAATGTAATCCAACCAAAGTTTCCCTGTCTCTGCCTGTATATATATATATATATATATATATATATATATGAAATTTTAACTTCTCCACTTTGGAACTCTGGCCTCATTCTTTTGGAGTTGATATCTCCCAGTTGACTATCCTCAAGTTTTGTGCTCAAATCAACTTTGTACTTAATCATATTTTCTGATTTTCATTATTTAAGGTTGACAGTGAAAATATAAACATTGTCCAAGCCACAAAAGTGACCAAACATCTCTGTATCCTGGCTAATATGAGTGACTGCTGCTTCTGTACCAATTACAGCTATAACCTCAGGCTAGTTTTCCTTCTCCTAGGTAAGATTCATTAAGAAACTCAATCACAGAATTACACCCATTTCCTGGCTCCTGAGACTACTTCCTTATATCCTTCCCAAATTCACTCAACACAAACCTAAATTTTATCTATTAAGGCTTTTATACCACCCTCTTAACTGAAGTACCCCATGAAATCCATGATGTTCATCCTCCCTCGCTGAAAAAAACAATAAACCAAACTCGTCCAACTACAAGTATGCTTCTAGTGGCCTTTGGCTGGAGGACATCAGGACAACAGCTATTACAGTGTTGACTGTAAGGTCTGAATAAATCAAAACACTTCAATTTTTTTCTTTCAATATAAGCTTCTTTCCATTGTTCTCTCAACACACCTTTTTTGGTTTTGTTTTTGTTTTTGTTTTTTGAGTTGAAGTCTCACTCTTGTCACCCAGGCTGGAATGCAGTGGCACACACAGCCACTGCAGCCTCTACCTGCTGGACTTAGGCGATCCTTCCACCTCAGCCTTCCAAGTAGCTGAAACTACAAACACACGCCATCGCTCCTGGCTTATTTTTTGATTTATTGTAGAAGTGAGGTCTTGCCAAGTTGCCCAGGCTGGTCTCGAATCCCCGGGCTCAGGCATTCCTCTCGCCTTGGCCTCCCAAAGTGCTGGGATTACAGGTTGAGCCACCGTGCCAGCCTCAACACACCTTTTAAAACTACTTAGTGCATTTAACCTAAACTTTATTAAAATATATTATGAAATTTAAACTATGCAGAAGATATTCAAAAGCTTCCTTGAACTCTGCTGTAGTTTTTGTTATTTGTTTACATAGCTGATTGGTGGATGGGTTAGTGATTAAGTAGGGCACATGATGGGGTACCTCTGTATCTTAACAAATTTAAAGCCATAACTACTGTTTTCTCAATTTCAGCAGTAGCTTCTGATTAATAACTCTTTCCTACTGTATTTAATACACAAACCCCCTTTTTCATCACAGTAATCTTTTGAGTGTTTTATGCAAATGCCATTGTCTGCTAATGTAAAATTTTAATGATATCCCCTATCTACTGAAACTTGGAGGAAATTACACAATAAATGTAAACTTTTGAATACATATGAAAAGGATAAAAGTGAGCAATAAAATGAAATAAATAATAGGAAACACATGAAAAGTAAAAACTAGAAGCCTGATAAGATTTCTGTAAATGTTTGAATTAGTAATGTATTTGGACTTACAGAACAGGGAAAATTAGGGCTAGTAAGACTTTTTCCCTTGACTGGGACTGAAGAACAGAGGACCAGAAAGACAGATGAAAGAAACTGCTTATTGAGAATCTACCATGTGCCAGACTTCACACTAGATACTTCGTTATAACTTCATTGTTACAATGATACCTTGAAATACATTACAATTCCCATTTTACAGATAAAAAAACAACTTCACAGAAGTTAAGATCACACACAGCTGATTAAGTGACAGTGGTCAAATCATGGTGACACCTCTTCCTCCCTCCACCCCCAGGTTCATTTCCTAATATAATGTCATCCCTTGAAATTGCATACCTCAGAATCAAGAAACTCATAATCTAATGAGGGAAAATAAATAAGTATGGCAAAATTAACAGAGGGCTAACTAAAAAGACTGAATTCAAGCATAATTTAGTAGTAGAACCATAGTATTCCTGGGAACAGAATCCAGACACCTCTGAACCGGATAGAGAAGTACCTAGGTTAGGAAGGGTTCTGTTCTGAAACTAAACTGAAAATATGGAACTAAAGAAATTTCTAAATAAAGTACTTCCTGTGGTAGATTCTGTTGTTTGCTAACTCAACAGCTTTTCTGCCTTCCTTTTCTTTTATTAATTCAAAACAAAGTCTAATAATTCTTGTTACATATTGCCATTATGTAATGATTCACAATACCACTAGGAAACAGTTCTTCCTACTACCCTATAATTCTGACATTAATTTCTTCATTTAAATTTTTTTAACATAGACATATATACACGCATTTTAAAGTTATCCAAAGTCATACTTATATATTTTCTATATGATGATTTATTTTCTTTATTTAATTAGCTATAAGTTCTTTTTTCCACTTTTTTTTCTTTTTGAGTCGGAGTCTCACTCTGTTGCCCAGGCTGGAGTGCAGTGGCACACTCACGGTCACCCCAGCATTGACCTGCTGGGCTCAGGCAATCCTTCCACCTCAGCCTTCCAAGTAGCCGGAACTATAGCTACCACACTGGACTAATTAAAAAAAAAAATTATTGTAGAGATGAGGGCTTGCCAAGTTGCCCAGGCTGGTCTCAAACTCGTGGGCTCAGGCAATCCTTTCACCTCGGCCTCCCAAAGTGCTAGAATTACAGGCTTCAGCCACCGCGCCCAGCCTCTTTTTCCCACTTTTAACAGCTGGATTAGAATGCAATTTACATACCATATATTTTATTTATTGAAAGTGTACAATTTAATATTTTCTGTTACATTTAGGGGTTGTGAAACCAGCTTCATAGTCTAATTGTAGACGTGTTTTCCCCCTGAAAAAAAAACACTGTATCTATTAGCAGTCATTCCCCATTTCCCCCAATCCCTGACCTCAGGTCTAGGCAAACATTAATGTACTTTTTGTCTCAATGAATTTGCCTGCTCTGGACATTTCATATAAATGTAACAATATACTATATGGACCTTTGTGACTGGCTTTCTATATTTATCATAGTTTCAAGATTCATCCATATTGTAGCATATATCTGCACTTTATTCCTCTTTATTGCCAGTTAATATTTCATCTTTCCCTTGCCTTTTCCTTGCCAACAGGGCTCTGATTTTGATCAAGTATAAAGTAGGCTTGTGCTACAAAGTAGGTCACATTCCAGAGGGCAAATCTTGATTGATACAAGCTAAGCTTTTTCAAAATTAGGTTGTGACCCATTAGTAAGTCATATAATCAATTTAGTAGATTGCAATCAGCACGGATTTTTAATTATGGTAAAAATGCATAACATAAAAAAGTACCATCTTAATATTTTTTATGTGTACAGTTTGTTAGCATTAACTATGTGCACATTGTTGTGTAGTGGATCTCTAAAACTTTTTATCTAGCATAACTAAAATACTGTAGCTGTTAAATAGTGACTCCACATTTTTCCCTCCCCCCAGGTGCTGGCAATCACCATTCTACCTTCTGTTTCTGAGTTTGACTACTTAGCTCATATAAGTGGAATCATGCAGTATTTGTCTTTTTGCAGCTATTTTATTTCACTTAGCATAATATCCCCAAGATTAATCCATGTTGCTGTATATGAGAGGATTGTCTCTTTTTAAGACAACAATATTCCATTGAGTGTATATCACATTTTAAAATCCATTTATCCATTGAAGGATATTCAGCCTTTTTCCAACTTTTCACTATTGTTAATAACTCTGCAACAAGCATGAGTGTGCAAATATCTCTTGAAGATACTGTTTTCAATTATTTTGGATGTACACCAAGAAGGGAATTTGCTGGATTATGTGGTAATTATCTTCTAATTTTCTGAAGAATCTTCATACTGCTCTCCTAACAGCTATACCATTTTACATTCCTACCAACAGTGCACAAGATTTCCAAATTCTCCACATCCTCACCAACACTTAACTATTTTGTAGGATGGATATAATGACCACTCTAAGGGTTTGAGATGATATCTCATTGTGGTTTTGATTTACATTTCCCTGATGATTAATGAAGTTGCACATATTTTCACATGCTTGTTGGCCATTTGTGTATCTTTTTTGGAGGCATAGCTATTCAACTCTTTTGTCCATTTTTTAATTGTTTTGTTGTTGTTGAGTTGTAAAAGTTCTTTACATGTTATGGAAATTAACCCCTGCCTTAGTCTGTTTTGTGCTGCTGTAACAGAATATCACAGGCTGGGTTATTTATAAAGAACAGAAATTTATTTCTCACATAGTTCTAGGGGCTGAGGAGTCTAGGATCAAGGTGCTGGTATCTGGTAAGGACCTACCTGCTGAGTCCTCAAATGGCAGAAATTGGAAGGACAAGAGTGTAAATGAGTGAACCCACCCTCACAAGCCCTTTTTATAGCAGTATAAATACATTCATGTTAATGGAGCTCGCATAACCCAAACACTTCCCAAGAGACCCCATCTCCCAACACAGGTGGATTGGGAATTTGGTTCCCAACATATGAATTTAGGGGGGCGTATTCAGACCATAGCACCTTTTATCAGTAAATGTGATTTGCAAATATTTCTCTGATTTATAGGTTGCCTTTCACTCTGTTGATTATTTTGCTGAACAGAAGTTTTTAAGCTTGATGCAGTACTATTTGTATATTTTTGGTTGTATATATTGCTGCTTGTGTTCTTGGTGTCATATTCAAAAAATCATTGCCAAATACAGTGTCATGAAGTTCCCCCCCTTGTTTTCTTCTAGGAATTTTGTAGTTTCAGGTCTTACACTTAGGTCTTTAATCCATTTTGAATTAATTTTGGTACATAATCTAAGGTAAAAATCCAACTTTTTTCTTTTGCATGTGGATATCCAGTTTTCCCAGTTTCATTTGTTGAAGAGACTATCCTTTTCCCATTTTGTAGTCTTGGCATCCTTGTCAAAGATCATTTGACCATATACGCAAGAGTTTATTTCTAGGCTCTCTATTCTGTTCCACTGCTCTATACATCTGTCTTTATATGCTATTACTATTTTGTTTTGTTTTTATTTTCAAGTTGTGGTCTCACTCTGTGGCCCAGGCTGGAGTGCAGTGGCTTCTCACCACAGCATTGACCATCTGGGCTCAGGTGATCCTTCCACCTCAGCCTCCTGAGTGATTGGGACTACAAGCACATACCACCATACTCAGCCAATTTGTCTTTTTTTTGTAAAGACAAGTTCTTGTTATGTTGCCCAGACTAATCTTGAACTCCTGGGCTCAAGCAATTCTCCTACCTCTGCCTCCCCAAGTGTTTGGGTTATAGGTGTGAGGTACCACTCCTGGCCTCATCTTGTTTTTATTACTGTATAGCTTTACAATCTGTTTTGAAGTCAGAAAGTAACCAACTTACTAAGAATAGCAGATTGTGAAAAATCACAAGGAGTCTGGGTGTTAATTACATGTTGAATCTCTCAAACAACCACTCCTGAAACTGCCCTACCTTCCAAATTTCCTGCTATGTAAGATGAAATAAATTTGTTTTCGTATTGTTTAGCCACTTTAAATTAGTCCTGTAACTTTAATTTTATAGTACATGCATCAAGAATAACAATATTTTCTTTGACTTTACATTCCTCACATCGCTTGTACTTATTTGCCAAAGTAGGTAAGGTGTTTCTGGAAGTTTATCCCATGTGTTGCAATGTTTTTGATTAAAAATAAAATCAATCTGCTTATTTTTAAGGAAAATAAATCCCAAGTACCAAGATTAGGTTTTGTATATGCAGAATGTTAAAATGGAGTCAAAACAAGTAAGGAGCTACCATGTGCTAAGCATCATTAAATAAAATGTCTAAGTCTGGGCTCGGTGGCTCAGCCTGTAATTTCAACACTTTGGGAGGCCGAGGCAAGTGGATTGCCTAAGCCTGTAGGTTTAAGATCAGCCCAGGCAACTTGGCAAGACCTCGTCTCTACAATAAATCAAAAAATTTAGCTGGGCACGGTAGCATGCGCCTGTAGTTCTGGCTACTTGGAAGGCTGAGGTGGAAGAATTGCAGGAGTCCAGCAGGTTGACGCCAGGGTGGCCATGAGTGTGCCATTGCACTCCAGCCTGAATGCCGGAGTGAGACTCCAATTCAAATAAAATAAAATAAAATGAAATGAAATAAAATAAAATAAAATAAAATACATAAGACAAGGCCAGGTGCATTGGTTCATGCTTATAATCCTAGCACTTTGGAAGGCAGAGGCAAGAGGATTGCCTGAGTCCAGGGGTTTGAGACCAGCCTGGGCAACTTGGTGAGACCTCATATCTACAATTTTAAAAAAAGTTAGCCAGGCATGGTGGTGCATACCTGTAGTTCCAGCTACTTGGAAGGCTGAGGCAGAAGAACTGCCTGAACCCAGCAGGTCGAGGTTGCGGTGGCCATGAATGTGCCATTGCACTCCAGCCTCGATGGCAGAGTGTGACTCCAATTAAAAAAAAAAAAGCCTAAAACAACAGTCTTTATCTTTCTAAAAGTAATTTTAATCTCTTAAGGAGATTAAAAATGGACTTGATGTTTAACCAGTGTATACTCAGTGCCTCACTCTATGGCAAGCTTATTCAACTCTTCAGTTTGGTGCTACTGATAACACTGTGAGCTATTGTAGCCAGCACCAGGAAATGTAGACCATAAATGTTACTGTTAACAAAATGTGACTGTAACTTAAGTTCTATACAGTGCTCTGTCAGTCACATAATCAATGTATAGATACCGGCAACCCTAAACTTATAAAAACGGACTGTGAAACCTAGGTGGTGAGCAGACCTGTTCCAGAAATGTCAGGTGACAGGTTCTGTCTCCCTGAATTTTAATTCAGAAATAAACTTCTTTTTGCCAGTTCCCTGCCTCTCAATTTATTGGTGTCAAAAGATAGCAGCTGAGCTTTTACTCAAACCATAACAGAAACAGGAAAAAGAGGAAAGGGTGCACACTTATCTGTACTGTTCACTCATTTGATAATTTGTCATTTACTACTTTGTGACATCACTCCTACTATTATTTAAAAAATGTGTCAAATAGCTTGATTATATTCATTTATTTAGTTCAACTAATAATTATTGAGCATCTATGAGTGCCAGGGACTGTTCGAGGGAGTTAACAGAGCCTGTTACAAAGTAAAACATTATTCATTGCAACATATTGTTGATAAGTAGTTATAACATGCAAAAAGTTATGTATATTACCAGGCTTATGGTTACATGGGTGCTATATTTTCAAACTTATGACCATTCATTTCTCTCAGCTGAGTGAGCGCAGTTTTCAGGGGGGTAAGGGTTCTTTGAAGTGACTTAACAGGGAGTGTATAGGAAATGAGGGGATACACTTTCTTTTGCTAATTCTCAGGAATGTGTGTGTGCGGGCCTGCTGGAACATTTTGTCTTTCTTTAAGAGCCCCCCCAAGTCTAATAAAATGAGGCCCCTCCCAGGATAGAGAAAGGGGCCTCCTTATGGTAAGATAAAAGCCTTCCCAGAATAGTGAAAGAGTTCTTCTAACACCAGAAGATAGGAACTTTCTCAGCAAGATTCATGTTATAAAGGAATGTAGCCCCAATCTGTAGTGCACATGTGTAACTCTGCTGCAACCCTGAGCTGTGAAATACCCAATTAGAATGTATGTTACTAATATGTAAGCCTTATCAGGGGGGACAAAGAAGCTAAAAATGTATAAAAGGCAATGCCCCCCTCTGCTTGGGGCTCAGCCTTTGGATGTGAATCCACTAAGTTGGTGTCAGCATGAATAAACACTGCTTCCTGGCAAAGTAGCATTGGTGTCCCGTCTCTCTTATAAAATCCTGCCACCTCTCCATCTCTTATGACATGGGCATTTGGGGTTTTTATCAGGAATTGGTTGCCAGTTCCAATTGCCATAAGGTTGTCTCCTGCATTTTCTAAGGTTCTTATAGTTTGAGGTTTTACATTTAGGTCTTTGATCCATTTAGAGATGATTTTTGTGTATGGTGATAGGTACGGGTCTTGTTTTAATTGTCTGCATGTGGTCAGTCAGTTTTCCCAGGACCATTTACTGAAGTGGGACCTGATCAAACTGAAAAGCTTCTGCAAAGCAAAAGAAGACATCAAGAGAGCAGGGAGACGAACCACAGAATGGGGAAAAAATATTTGCCAACTGTATATCTGAAAAGGCTTAACACCTAGGATCTACAAGGAACTCAAACGTGCCGAAAAGAAAGAAACAAATAGCCCTGTTAAAAAGTGGACAGAGCCGGCTCAGTGGCTCAGCTGTAATCCCGCGCCTTTGGGAGGCTGAGGTGAGTGGATTGCCTGAGCCCGCGGGTTTGAGACCCACCTGGGCAGGCGAGACCTCATCTCTACAA
>NW_007255229.1:105827-107363 GCF_000164805.1 Carlito syrichta | reverse complement strand
GCGGTGGCCGGGAGCAGCCACTGCACTCCAGTCTGGGCAACAGAGTGAGACTCCACTTCAAAAAAAAAAAAAAAAAAAAAAAAAAGTGGATAGGCCGGGCTTGGTGGCTCAGCCTGTATTCCCAACACTTTGGGAGGCTGAGGTGAGTGGATTGCCTTAGTCTGCAGGTTCAAGACCAGCCTGGGCAACTTGGCAAGACTTCATCTCCACAACACATCAAAAAATTAGCTGAGCGTGGTAGCACATGCCTGTAGTTCTGGCTGCTTGGAAGGCTGAGGTGGAAGGATTGCCGGAACCCAGTGGGTTGACGCTGGGGTGGCCCATGAGTGTGCCCCTGCACTCCAGCCTGGGTGACAGAGTGAAACTCCAACTCAAAAAAAAAAAAAAAAAAGTGGGCAAAAGAGGCCAGGCTCAGGGGCTCAGCCTGTAATCCCAGCACTTTGGGAGGCTGAGGCAAGTGGATTGCCTGAGCCTGTGGGTTCAAGACCAGCCCAGGTAACTTGACAAGACCTCTTCTCTACAATAAATAAAAAAAGCATCAGCCGGGCATGGTAGCATGTGCCTGTAGTTCTGGCTAACTGGAAAGCTGAGGCAGAAGGATTGCCAGAACCCAGCAGGTTGACGTTGGGGAGGCTGTGAGTGTGCCACTGCACTCCAGCCTGGGCAAAGGAGTGAGACTCCAACTCAAAAAAAAAAAGTGAGCAAAAGATATGAACAGACACTTCTCAAAAGAAGTCATATAAGCAGCCAACAGACACATGAAAAGATGCTCAGCCTCACTAATCATCAAAGAAATGCAAATCAAAACCACACTGAGATACTACCTGACTCCAGTCAGGATGGCCATCATCAATAACTCAAAAAACAACAGATGGTGGAGAGGATGTGGGGAAAGGGAACACTTTTACACTGTTGGTGGGAGAGTAAACTCTGTGGAAAACAGTGTGGCAATTCCTAAAAGATCTGAAAATTGACCTTTCATGTGACCCAACAATCCCCTGTCTGGGAATGTACCAGAGGAATTCACATCATTCTATGAAAACAATATCTGCACATGCATGTTTATTGCAGCATTATTCACAATAGCAGAAAAATGGAGCCAATTGTGCTGCCCACCAAAAGTGGACTGGATAAAAAATGTGGTACATATACACAATGGACTACTACGCAGTCCTAAAGAAGGACAAAATTATGAACTTTATGGCAACTTGGATGAATTTAGTCTATAATACTCAGCGATCTATCACAGAAAGAAGAACTGAGTACCACATGTTCTCACTTATAAGCAGACCCTGAACAATTATCATAATACTATAAGAAAGGGATTGGCAGTTGAGGTGCTCACACATAGAAAGGAAAGCCACTTGAAGTTTGTAGTAGGAAACTGTCAGGGGAAGGAGGGAGGGGCACACTTTATCAATAAGTGTACCTGATCTCAAACCAGACGATATGGGGACCAAAGGGAGGTCCAAACTTTACCTGTGCAATGACAATTTGTATACCTTATCCTGATTGTACCCTACATCTTTTTTTTTT
>NW_007255229.1:82763-105707 GCF_000164805.1 Carlito syrichta | reverse complement strand
CAATCCACTTACCTCAGCCTCCCAAAGGCGCGGGATTACAGGCTGAGCCACCGAGCCCGGCTTGTACCCTACATCTTTAAAACAAAATTAAAAATAAAAATATTTGTTAAACAACAACAACAAAAGAGTTGGGGCATATGGACAGACAATAGTGTGTTTCCATATTACTTTGTCATTTGAATTTATATTTTCTCTACATTACAAGATTTTTTTCAATATGTGTATTCATTTGTATTGATTTATTTGCTATTACATGATTAGCAGATGAAAAAACAGGCAGTTTTTTTTTTTTTAGTTGGAGTCTCACTCTGTCGCCCAGACTGGAGTGCAGTGACCACTCCCGGCCACCGCAGCCTCGACCTGCTGGGCTTCGGCGATCCTTCCGCCTCAGTCTTCCAAGTAACCGGAATTACAGGCGTGCGTTACCATGCCCAGCTGATTTTTTGATTTATTGTAGAGATGAGGTCTCGCTGCCCAGGCGGATCTCGAACCTGCGGGCTCAGGCAATCCACTCACCTCAGCCTCCCAAAGGCGCGGGATTACAGGCTGAGCCACTGAGCCCGGCTGATATTCATTTTCAAGAAAATATTACTTAGCTGGAGTAAAGTTAAAGACTTACCCTTGTTGGAAGTAATGAAAACATTCAAAAGGAGGCCTGAAACCACATTCCCCTGCAAGACTTGTTCCTGAATTATGCTATCCTATGCCAAGCTTCATCCCTGCTGACTTCATTGTATGATGCTCACCTCGGTTTTTGAAGTCTCCTACTGATTCCAGCCTTTATTTATTTATTTGGTATGGTGGTGTTATTGCTGCTTTAGCATCTGGTCTACTTTGACCCCTGAATTCCTGCTCTTCTCTACTCTCCTGCCACAGGTTGCTCAGAATAATTGCCTAGACTCTAACCTTGCTGGCTAAGCTTCAGGATCCTCTCTCATTAACTGCCTGCCACAGTCTGTCTGGGTAAGTTCAGTCAGGCACTCTTAGGACCTGCCGTTTTTCATGGCTCTGATCTCGGGGGATTCAGCACCAGATAAATACTATATGGTGGTACTATGGTTTGAGTGTCTGTACCAAATCTCATGTTGAAATTTAATTGCTGTGGGATTCTGCCAGGGGAGGGGGGACACACCTCATCAACAAGGGTACCTGCATAGTGAACATTTGCATTCTTAACCCTGAATTGTACCCCACATCTTTAAAATTAAAAATAAAAAAATTTACTTGCCATCATAACAATGTTAAGTGGGTCCTTTAAGAGATGATTAGTTCATGAGGGCAGAGCCCACATGAATTAGTTAATGCCATTATCTCTGGAGTGGGTTAGCTATTGTGGAATTGGGCTCTTGATAAAAGGATACATTCAGCCTCCATTTGCTCTCTCTGTCTCACTTTCTGCCATGGGATGATGCTTGTTAGATGCAGCACCATGCTCTTGGATAATCCAGTCTCGAGAATCATGAACCAAATACAGTAAATTTATGCTTTTTATAAATTACTCAGTTCCTGGTGTTCTGTTATAGCATCAGAAAATGGAATAAGACAGGTGGGAAGTATGCCATCACCCACCAGCACTGTTTCTTACCACTTGGTTATTCATCTATTTTCCCACACAAATTCCCTCTCTCCCATATTTAGTCTCTTTATTTACTGTCTACGAAGACCTGCTAGTTGTGTAAAGAGAAAAATCATTCTACAGACATAACCTTATATACAATGGAAAACGTAAATGTGTGCAATATGTGTGAATTAGTGTAAGTATATGTTTGCTGTATGAAAGAGGGGCAGCCACCTGGTCAGAAATCTGGGCTCTCTTAGAAAAGGAAGAAGAGGGGAATGGACACTATGTAGACAATCAATTAATGTCCATGACAGCAAGTGAACGTGAACAACTTATGAAACAAATCTCATTTACAATAAAAAATACATATGCAGTCATGCACCATATAATGACCTTTTGGTCAACAATGAACCGCATATATGACAGTTTGCCCATAAGATTATAACAGAGCTGAAAAATTCCTATTGCCTGGTGACATTGTAGTTGTTGTAACATGAAAACACAATTCATCGCCTTTCTATGCTTAGAAACATTTAAATACACAAATACCATTGTGTTACAGTTGCTTACACACCTCAGTACAGTCGTATACTGTATAAATTTGTAGCCTAGGAGGGATAGGCTATTTCCTAGATGTAGAATAGGCTGTGCCATTCAGGTTTGTATACATGTATACTCTATGATGTTCACAGAATGACAAAATCATTGACATCACATTTCTCAGAACATATCGTTGTTGCTAAGTGATGTATGACTGTAATTTCATGTGAGTATATGACCATATATGATGCAAGTTAAATATAATTGCCATCAGTCGGGCTCGGTGGCTCAACCTGTAATCCCGCGCCTTTGGGAGTCTGAGGTGAGTGGATTGCCTGAGCCCGCGGGTTCGAGACCCGCCTGGGCAGCGAGACCTCATCTCTATAATAAATCAAAAAATCAGCCAGGCGTGGTAACGCATGCCTGTAATTCCGGCTACTTGGAAGGCTGAGGTGGAAGGATCACCGGAGCCCAGCAGGTCGAGCCTGCAGTGGCCACTGCACTCCAGTGTGGGCCACAGAGTGAGACTCCAACTCAAAAAAAAAAAAAAAAAAAAAATATATATATATATATATAAAATTGCCATCTTGAGTGTGTAAAGTGATCAGTTGTGAGGTAAACAAATGCATAATACAAGTTATTCAACAGGCAAGTTTTCAGTCTGTAGCTATAAAATTTCCTCCGAGGTTTAGCCCAGGGGCAGAACAGGGAAAGAGATTAATTCCAGTATGTAGACCTTTAAAATTGTCCTGGAAAGAGTAAATATAACATAAGAGTTGTGGTATAGTCAGTGAAAATTACTCTCAGTGAATATTACTGCCAAGCACCCAATGGGCATTCAATTAAAATCTTATTGTACTAATTTAATAAGATAATTTTCAACAGTTAGATCTGGACTTTTACATCACTAAGTAAATAGAGAACACAGAAATGAACTCTCTCATTTTCTTTTCCTAACACCTCCAAAATAACTTATATTTTATCTAGTTTATCAATTAGCATTTGTATTTGGCTGGCAGTTACAGAAACTTGAAAGCAGTGGCTAAAACAAATTGAGGGTTTATTTTCTTATGTAGAAGTCCAGAGGTGGGTACTCCAGGACTGGTACAGTTACAGCAGAATCCTTAGGGTATGACTTTGTTGTCAGCTCTCAGGATGGT
The DNA here is from genome assembly GCF_000164805.1 of Carlito syrichta. Lineage (NCBI taxonomy): Eukaryota > Metazoa > Chordata > Mammalia > Primates > Tarsiidae > Carlito > Carlito syrichta. Next base: position 102,446 of record NW_007255229.1, on the reverse strand, counting down.
TGCTGGGATACCAGCTAATATGTCTTCTGGATCTGCCTACCCTCTGTTAAGTTGCTTTCTCAGAAGTTTTAATCAACAGCTTCTCCTTCATATCTTTGACCAGAAGCATAAGAGAGAGGGGGCTGGGAGGAGGGGGAGGTGGGAGAATAAAGAAAGGGAAATGGATATAAAATATCTATGAACATCTTTCTTCCTGTTTATGTATTATACTGGCTTTCCTCCCAACAGAGGTAACAATTTCATCTACTTACTGGATCCAGAAAAAAAAACTCAAGATTTCTTCACGTTTGAATGTGGCAGAGGGTACTACAATAAAAACTCCTATTCAGAAAAGGAGGGGGGCCAAAAACCTAAGCGTTAACAGTCATTAAGTCATTCTGAACTAGAATAGTGAAATTTGCTTGCCGTAGCAGTAATTCCTTGGTTAGCCCTGAAATATTTGAAATGGGAAGGTTTCCCTTGTCCATTTCCCTGATTTCTTTGATTCTGCTTTCTCATAGTTCTTCCTCATCCATTATCCGTTTGGTTACATCTGAACTGAGCTTTGTGGACGATGTCCTTTCTGGAAGCCACATAACCTTGGACAGCTTGTTTCCTGTTGGTGCAGGTTCAGTACCCTGGGGATTGCTCTGGAGTTTAATAGTCACTTATAGGAAGCTTTGTGACTTTTTTGGCAATATACTCCCTTAAAACTTAGTAGATTTACAGCATATTTATTTCTGGTCAATCCATGTTTGGATAACTTTAGCCAAAGATCTTTCCTAGACCAGTGCTACTTAAAGTTCCAGACTGTGACAAGATGTGGTGCTTGCACAGAATATAAATCGGCACACTATTTCTTTCATTGAGACAAACTTGATATTAAAAAGCCATTGGACATCACTAATTATCAGGGAAATGCAAATTAAAACCACAGTGAGTTACCATCTCAAACCTGTTAGGATGACTATTATCCAACAGACAAGAACGGGAATCCTTGTGTATTGTTGGTGAAAATGTAAACTGGTGCTTCCACTATGGCAAACAGTGTGGAAGTTTTTCAAAATAAAATTAAAAATAAAACTACCATATGATCCAACAATCTCACATCTGGGTATATATCCAAAATAATTGAAAGCCATATCTTGAAGAAAAAATCTGCATTCCCCATGCTCATTGTAGCATTATTCACAAGGACCAAAATATGGAAACAACTTAAATATTTGTCAACAAATGAATAGATAAAGAAATTGTGGCATATATACAAAGTGAAATATTATTCAGCCTTAAAAAAGAAGAGCCTGTCATTTGCCATAACATAAGTGAACCTGGAGGGCATTATACTAAGTGAAATAAGACAGGAAGATAAAGAAAAATACTGCGTGATCTCACTTATATATGGAATCTTAAAAAAAAAAAATGTTGACCGGGCATGGTGGCTCAAGCCTGTAATCCCAGCACTTTGGGAGGCTGAGGGGAGGGGAATGCCCGAGCCCACAGGTTTGAGAACAGCCTGGGCAACTTGGTGAGACCTCATCTCTACACTAAATAAAAAAAATTAGCTGGGTGTGGTGGCACGTGGCTATGTCTCTGGCTACTTGCAAGGCTGAGGTGGAAAGATCACCTGTGTCCAGCAGGTCGACACTGGGGTGGCTATGAGTGTGCAACTGCACCCCAGCTTGGGTGATGGAGTGAGACTCCAACTCAAAAAAAAAAAAAGTCAAACATACAGAAACAATAAAATTATTGTCTTCAGGGTCAGAAGAGGAGGAGGGGAAGAAATGGGGAGATGTAAGTCAAAGGATACAAAGTTGCTGATATGGAGGACGAATAAATCTAGAAAGCTAAGGTATAGCATGAGGACTACAGTATTATATCCTGGAAATTTGCTAACGGAATAGATTTTGGGAGCTTTTCCCACAAACAAAAGGGTAACTATGTGAGATGATGCATATGTTAATTTGCTTGACTATAGTAATCTTTTCACTATATATTATACGTTTGCCACAACATCGTATTGTAGACCTTAAATATATATGATACAAAACGTCAGCTGAACTAAATAGTATGCTTAGTGTCAAAATTGATTTACATTCTGGTTCAGGCTCCTTACTTCCTCACCTATCAGTACCAAAAATTCATGAACTGACAGCCAGTCAGTGGACCACACTTTGAATATCACTGGTCTAGACAAACTTGCTAAGACTGAGATTTTTGGACTTTTGGCTACTTATCCATGTACTCCATCCATTCTCCTCTTCTCCTTTAACTTAATGGTCATCGCCAGCAGGATGTTTTAAACAAGAAACTCTGTTGGAAAAAAAAAAATAACAGAATTTGTCCAGCAAAGTATCAATCTTATTTTCTGCTAAGGCTGCAGCTTTGTTCTCACCACTGTCAATGGTTCGCTGTTGGAGCATAAAGACTTTGGTTTTTCCAACCCCTCAAGGCTCCAAATTATAAGAATTTCAGTAAACTTAAATTTCAGGCCAAAGGCTGAAAGTATTTCTCTTAGTACATTTATATTTCCTTCCAATTCTGTAGTCTGATTTTGCCACTTTTTTAATGAAGCTTTTCTAAAAGTCATAAAAAGGAGTCAGCATATGCCAACTTCTGAGATTTCCTACCATTTTTCTTCATGCTATATCCTTGGTGAACAACTGGTTTACACTCCAAGCAATAGCAAGCAAAAGTTTGATCATGGTCGCAAACTTTCCAGACTGAAATGGGTGTGTCTTTCATATTCATTTGCCCATCTTTTCAATTCAACCAATACTACATTTTCGATTCTGTTACTTGCAGCACAATTCTTCTGATACCAATTACTGTCTAGGTAAATATTCTTAGACGTAAACAAAAGAACGCATTTTAGTTAGTTTAAACATTAAACTTAGCCTAGTGTAATAAGGGGTATTAGGTAATCCATTGGGAGAACTGAAGGAACAAACGGTAGAGTAAGTTTCTAGAAACAACTCCTTAAACCTAACTATAGAACTCATTTATTAAGGGAGCTGTTATTGAGAAAGCCTCAGAACTATGCTGCTTCTACCATAATTACAAGACAGCTGCTTCCATGTCTAACCCCAGAAAAATAAAATGCCTTTGTCAGTGTTATTTGCCAGTGTCTAGTCTCCTTACGTGTGGCTACTACCAAACATTGCTCACTTCTTTCTTCCAGGTCTTACCTGCAGAATATGAACTCCAAGGATGAGAAATATAGATTTTAGCAGGAAGCGTGTTGAGGTAGGTGTTGAGTGAGCCAATCCATAGTATTTACCATACCTAGTCTTTTCTTTCAGTCCTATCTAAGAGGAAGGGGTATTTGTTTTTATATATGTATGTATGTATTTATTTAATTTTTAAGTTGTGGGATACAATTCAAGGTTAGGTATACAAATGGCCATTGTGTAGGTAAAGTTTGGGCCTCACTTTGGTTCCCACTTCACCTGGTTTGAGATCAGGTACCCTTATTTATGAGATGTGGCGCCTCTCCCTACCCTGGCAGTTTCCCACTACTGCCAATCTCTTTTTTATAGTGTTATGATAATTGTTCATGGTTCACTTATGCATGAGAACATGTGACACTCAGTTCTTTGTTTCTGTGATAGATCACTCAGTATTATAGAATCTAAGTCCATCCAAGTTTCTGCGAAGTTCATAATCTTGTCCCTCCTTATGGCTGCATAATATTCCATCATGCATATGTATCACATTTTTTTTTTCTTTTGAGTTGGAGTCTCATTCTGTCGCCCAGGCTGAAGTGCAGTGACACACTCACAGCCACTCCAACATCAACCTGCTGGGTTCTCGCATCCTTTCGCCTCAGCCTTCCAAGTAGCCTGAACTACAGGCACGTGCTACCATGCCCAGTTTATTTTTGACTTATTGTAGAGACAAGGTCTCGCCAAGTTGCCTGGGCTGGTCTTGAACCCGCAGGCTCAGGCAATTCACTCGCCTCACCCTCCCAAAGTGCTGGGATTACAGGCTGAGTCACCAAGCCTGGCCACCATATTTTTTTTTTTATCCAGTAGAGGAAGGAGTATTTCTACCAATCTTTATCTCACATCTTCTTGAGCTTTTTAATACCTGACTCCATCAACTGTTGCTCAACCTGTTTTCAGTCACTTCTTCATTATCTGCTTTTCCTTAATCCAAAATCTTTCCTCACCTATATCTTCCTATCAAGGTACTTGCTGTCACTTTCTTCATCTCATCAACATCAAATTCATAGAAATGATAGTTTAACTATTCAGCCCACAGCAATCTAGACAGGTCTGTGTAGGCAACATTTTCTTGAAAATCTGAATGAAAAGAAAGTCATGACTTTGCCTGATTTAGTCAGAATGTAAACAAAAATAGGAGTTTACATGACTCATTAGGACTATGAGATAACAGCACAGATTTGATGTTTATGTTTGTTTAAGAACAAAGTAAGATTGCAATAAACTTTAAGCTTAAAATTCACAAAGTGTAATTGAGGCAATTTGCAAGGAATCGTTTTCCTTCTGCTTTGGTCTGCATTCTCTGGTTTTTAAATATAATTTTTTTTTTTTTAGTTGGAGTCTCACTCCGTTGTCCAGGCTGGAGTGCAGTGGCACACTCACGGCCACCCCAGTATCTACCTGCTGGATTCCGGTGATCCTTCTGCCTCAGCCTTCCAAGTAGCCGGAACTACAGGTATATGCTACCAAGCCCGGCTAATTTTTTTTTTTTTTTAATTTTATTGTGGAGATGAGGTCTCACCAAGTTGCCTAGGCTGTCCTTGAACCTGTGGTCTCAGGCAGTTCTCTCACCTCGGCCTTCCAAAGTGCGGGGATTACAGGCTTGAGCCACCGCCCAGCCACATTATTTTTCTTTTATTTATTTTTTTTCAGGTACCTCAAGTTCTTTTACTTCCTTTCAGAAATAGTTCACAAATGTACAAATATACAAACATGTACACTTTTATACTTTTTAAATACAAAATTAGGCTACTATTTTTATATTACTTCTACTTTTATATTATTTTATACTTAGCAATATATTACATAGATCACTTATATCAGCAAAAAAAGAAGCTGCCTCTTTGTTTTTAAATGTCCTGAGAATTCTGTTTTATAATGGAATGAAATATGTATATTGCATAATTTGCTTAAGTCATTCATCCTTGATGTATATTCTGTCTGCTTTCAGTTGCTTGTTATTAAAAACAGTATTATAATGAAATTCATACATATGTCTCTGTGTATTTAATTTTAAGTGTAGGATACATTCTGAGAAGTGTAATTGGGATAGGAAAGAGTTGTCTTTTTTATTTTGAAACATATTGCAAATGCTTTCCAAAGTATTTATCCCATAGTAAGCTCTCACCGAGAACCTGATCCCTCACAAATGACCAATACTGGGTTCTTTTTAAATCATTTAACTTTATGATGGATGAAAACATCTCTTATTTTTAATTTTTATTTATTGCTGAGAGACATCGAGCATATTTTCACGTCCATGAGTATTTGTAATTATCTTTTAGTTAACTGCTTTCCTATCATTTGTTGACTTTTTTCTTATTGCTCAAAGTGATTACGCATATATGAAATTAGCCCTTTGTGTATTTACAGTGTTGCTAATTTTTTTCCCACTCTATTATATTTTGGCTTTATTTATGATGTTTTTGGCATACAATTTTCATATATGTAGTTTCCCTTGTGAGATCTGGACTTTTCCCACTTAAAGATTATGACGATAGTTCCCATATTCTCTTCCAGTATGTTTTGTAGATCCTCAGATGATATTTTTATCTCCAATGAGGTTTACTTTACATTTTTTTAAAAAACTACATCCATTTTAATTGTGCTCTTTATGAGTTTTGAGAGTTTTCACCCACGGAAACACTACCACAACGAAAATACAGAATATTACCATCACTCTAAAGAGCCTTTGTGCTCTTTTAAGTCCCTTCATTCTTCTTCCCCCATACCAGGCAACTACTGGTCTGCTTTTTGTCACTAAATTTAGTTTGCATTTTCCGGAATTGTATATAAATGGAATCATATAGTGTCTGCTCTTTTGTGTCTTACTTCTTCCCATCAGCAAGGCGATTTTGAGATTTATCCAAATTGTTGTATGTATCCATGGTTCATTCCTTTTTATTGTTGAATACTATTCAATTATATGAATACCTCATTTATTTATTCATTCACCTATTGATTGATATTTGGAAAATTTCCATCTTTGAGCTATTCTTAATAGTTCTAATTTTTAATAGCACATGCTGCATGCATGTGCAAATTTTTGTGTGGATGTATGCTTTTATTTCCGTCAGGTAGATAACTATGAGTGGAATATACTAAAAAATGTATAAGTTAACTGTTTAATAGACTGCTAAAATTTCTTTAAACCAGTTGTATGATTTCATATTTTTACTGGCAGTGTATGAAAGTTTTACTAGTCCATTTTAGCTAAATTTTATTTTCCTTTTAAATATTTGACACACTTAGAATTTAATTTGATAAAAACAAAGGGATATCAAACATGACATGACTCCAATAATCTAGGCAGTTTATCCCAATACCATTCATTGGATAGCTATTTTCTATACTCCCTTTAAAATGAAACTATTTCTGCATCTGCAGTTTTGCTTATGCCTTTTTATGCACCATCTTCATATTATTTTAATGGTAGATTTATTTATTTTATTTATTTATTTTTAAATCAATATTTTTTATTATGATATTGTGGGGTACAGTTAAGGGTTAGGTATACAAATATGCTTCGTTCAGGCACCCTTGTTGAGAAGAGGTGTCCCCGCATCCCCAGACAGATATTATCAGGTCTACCCAGGATAATGTCTCTTTTGTCTAACTCAAAGCAACTGACTAGACTTAGTTGCATATGCAAAATCCCTTTTGCCATCATATCCACAGCATCCACCCATAATCAAAGGGAAGGTATTTGATCCTCTAAAATTCTGTGCCTTATTCCCTAACAGTGGATAGTGGAAAAAATGTTAATTCTTCTTCACAGTTAATGTTTTTATTTTTATTTTTTTAGTTAGAGTCTCACTGTCATCCAGGCTGGAGTGCAGTGGCACACTCACTGCCGCCCCAGCATTGACCTGCTGGCCTCCAGCGATCCTTCCACCTCAACCTTTCAAATAGCCGGAACTACAGGCGCGCACTGCCACGCCCGGCTAATTTTTAAAAAATTTATTGTAGAGACGAGGTCTCGCCAAGGTGCCTGGGCTGGTCATGAACCTGCCAGATCAGGCAATCCACTCACCTCCCAAAGTGCTGGGATTACAGGCTGAGCCACCATGCCAGGCTGAGAAGTCTTTTTTATTCCATAATTCCAGCTACTAGTTTGGTGTGAGGAATCTAGCCATTTCAATAAAAGCATGGCATTTTTTAAAAATTGGAGTCTCCCTCCTTCGCCCAGGTTGGAGTGCAGTGGCACGCTCACGGCCACCCCAGCATCGACCTGCTGGGCTCCGGCTATTCTTCTGCCTTCCAAGTAGTCAGAACTACAGGCACGCGCTACCACGTCCGGCTAATTTTTGACTAATTGTAGAGAAGAGGTCTCTCAAGTTGCCCAGGCTGGTCTCAAACCCGCGGACTTAGGCAATCCACTCGCCTCGGCCTCCCAAAGTGCTAGGATTACAGGCTGAGCCACTGAGCCCGGCCAAAACATGGCATTTATTCACTTATTTTTGCAAGCTGAAAACTGAATTGCCAAATAAATAAATAAAATACAGCCTTTCGAAAATTGGGCCTATTATGATAAGCTGACGTACTCTCACAGAAGAAAAAGACAAAGCACTTGGGACTAATAGAATAGGCTGACCACTTGGACTTCTAAGATTCTGGACCATTTCCTGACTGATCTCTCTCATAGTGGTACATTATAGTGACATCTGAGTAATACGGACTCACACATACTTGACATATACTAGTAACAATCATAATGTTTTACATAGTGTTAATTATGATTTTATTCAGCTTGAAATGTACAGAACATGCATGCACAAATAAAGCTTAATATCGGGTTATTTTTTTTCAACATTGATTGGGGTGGTAGAAGATAACTAGGATGTTCCCTAGCAACAATAACATTGCCTGATTTATGAACACTAGCATTAGCCAGCAGAATCAGACAAAGCATCCTTGACAAAATTTAAGTTGACAGGAGCACCATATTGTTGAACATCATCTTAGAAACAAAAGGTCTGATCCTAGGTGGTTGTTATATGGGGTTTTGTATTGTTTCTTTTCTTCATTAGTACCTTATAACCTAAAAGTAGGGACTTAATTATCTCTTAGACTTTACCAATTTTAAAAGAAGTCTAACAGTACTTTGAAAAAACATTTATTCAGTCATCAATACAAACTGTTAGTATGCTTGAGCCTTTAGTTTATCATTGCTAGGGGAAAGTCTCTGATGAAATATTGTATTATATTTACAAAGTTTCTTTGCTGTCTTGTGGATAGACATGCTTATGTGTATTGATATCAAATCATGGACATGTCTCTTGAATAAAGTAATAGGTTAGGGACTGAGGTCACAAAAATAATTAAATCATGATTTCTGCCTTGGAGAAGTTTGCAGTCTAGCAGGGAAGGCAGATATATAACAAATTACCATATAAAACACACAATGCAAACATATACACATTACTATGGAGAAACAAAGGAAGAAGTGATTATGATGAAACAAAGATAGGTATAATGAGAGTAGAAAAGGGGGCTCACAGGAAGTGATTTTTGAGCAAGGGCAAAGAATTACCACAAAGAGGAGGAAGGAAAGGACATTTCTGCCAGAGGAAACAACATTAGTAAAGTGTACGAATATTATCTTTTATGTTACAAAAAATATACATTGCTTTTCATTGCCATTACAAAAATTACACATTTTTTGGCCCCTTGAAATGAAGTGATGAATTTGTTTTCCCATTTCAGCAGTAAGCAAGATGATTTTATACCTTGAATGTGGAATTAAATAAAGTATAATATGCTTAAATCTCACACCTGGGTTACAAGCCCCTAGACTTCTGAATCAGAACATGTGGAGATGGGAGGTGGGCACTTTTTATAAATTCCTCAGGTGATGCTTAGATATTACTTCTTTAGGGACTTTGGCCTAAAGGTGCAGCTAAGATACACTTGTTTCCCAGAACACCATAGTACTGAGAAACAACTAAAATTTAATTGCAAAAGGAAATATGCAGAAAGATTTGCCTATAGATACAACTACAGGTATAAAAAGGGGTAAAAGAAAACATTCAAACTTGTTTTATTTTATTTTTTCTAGTAAGAGCAAGAATTCACAACCACATATTTACTCAAAAATGATTCTTAGAATGTTAAGACAAAGGCAGGTTCACATAATAGTAGGTTACATCATGTTACAATTTTCGACTGTAGGAGAGGAAAAACTTTTCCTCTACCTTCCTTGGATTCAATAACTAGGGGCACATGAATTAAACTGACAAAAGGCATATTAGTCAGATAAAAGAAGTTTATTTTTACGCACAACTCATATACACATGGAAGTGCTCAGTGATGAGTAACTAACTCAACAGAGTAGTTAGGATTTGCAACTTTTATTCCTAAATTAGTATAGAAAAGGAAGGAGAGAAAGAACTTCTATAGGAAGAACAACTAAGGTTCTTTAGAAGAGATAAATAGGTTTCTAGGGAAAAAAATAGGAGATGATAAAGTATGTGATAATGTTTGTTTAAGCAGGTGTAAGTGGTCTTTCTTTTTTCTTCATGGTCATGAAATTCCCCCAGAGAACAGATTTATGGTAAGTTTAGTCAGTCTCTCTCCTGGCAGTAGAAACCACCCCAAAAGAGGGAATTTATGGAAGTCCTCATTTCTCAGAAGTTTCTGCTTTTTGTCAGATAAGGGAAGCTCCAAGAAGGCTTCTTTCTGTATCCACTGAATCTCAAATGTCTTCAAGCATAAAATAATTTTTGCACCAACTCTAGAGTTCTGAGTGGAAGTCATTTTGGAATGGAGTTTGTTTAGGTACTAAAAGTTAGAGCACTACCAATTACACCTCAATAAAGCTGGGGAAAAAGTCAAAGCAGGTATTTCTATTCTAAAGATGTTAGGCAAACAGAGCAAGGATGTAGACAAATTGGGCAAGGCACACTGTATACTAATCAGAACTGAAACCAACGTTTTTTTCCTTCCCTCTGTTAAATAGTATTACATCAGGCATGCTTTCTTATCCTTAAACTGGGACCAGGCATTACAATTTAGCTACTCGAGGAAATACTTACTCTTGGAAAATAACCCAATTAAAATAGGTTGATCATGAAGATTCACTTCAAGGTCCTCATCCTTGCTGTGCTAGCAAATCTCAAGCTATTATATCATAAATTCTGTCCAATCTATATCAGATCCCTGCCTTGAAATCTCCCATTTCAGGCTCTAAAACCTGAAAGTACCCTATAAATACCCTTTCTTAATTTTTCCATTTTGATATAGTCCTAAGACTGTCATGGTGGTATTCTCATCAGAGTAAGTCCAATAAACTTAGCATTGCTAGATCAATATGCTGCTCTGGTGTCTGTAAAACTTGTGAAACATTGAGAAAATAAAATATTGCTAGGTATCTTATGAAAGGAATGCTTGATATTGTCTAGTGGACCTTTAGGGATTCTCTGCTTTTAATAAAATCTGTACTTTTTACTCTTTTTGGGCTATTTTACAATTGTGTATGTTGTAAAAAAAATCTGATAATGCAAATTATTTTTATTCATAGAGATGCAAATAAATTTTTCTGGTTGAGGATACAATTGAGAAGATGAGATGATTCCAAACATTATATTTTTATTTTCTTGTGGGTATCGATCAGTTTAGCATCTATTAGAAGATGCATTAGATTACCTATATAAATGTCTGTTCTTTGGATTCTCCTTTGAACTGGTTTTAAGACTTTTCTTTCATACTAAGTCATTGTGTGTGTGTGTCTGTGTGTGTGTGTGTGTGTGTGTGTGTGTGTGTGTATGTGTGTTGTTGTTGTTCATTTTTTCGTTTTGAAATAGGTTCTCATTCTTCCACCCAGTGCAGTGGTGCAATCATGACTCATTGTAACCTCACACTCCTGGGCTCAAGCAATCCTCCCGCCTCAGCCTCTCAAGTAGCAGGAGTTATAGGCATGTACCACCACACCTAGCTATTTAAAAAAATTTTTGTAGAGATTGGAATCTCACTATTTTTCCCAGGTTGGTCTCCAATTCCTGGCCTCAAGTGATCCTTGGCCTCCCAAAATGTTGGGATTACAGGAGTTAGACACTGTACCTGGCCTCGTACCTAGTCTTTGAAATTCAGTGTATTTTATACTTGCAGCACATCTCAGTTCATACTAGCCATGCTTTGTGTACTCAATAGCCACATTTACCTGGTGGCTATCATATTGGACAGCATAGGACTAGCCCTTTCATGTAGGAGCCATAAAGGAACATCTGGTTGAGTATTTGACACATTTCCTTTACTCACCTTCTCATTTCTTATTTCAGATAAATCTTTTTAAAAAGATTAGTATTCAAGAATCCAAGTGTGTTTGGGCACAGATATTAACAACATCCGAGCATGAAGCTGAACTACGTAGATCAACAGCGATTTTTTATTCCTTTTTTTCTAAGAAGTAGAGAAAAATCTACATTCAGTAAAAGACATAAGAGATGAGAACCTATCAGTACCTGATGGTTGACTGCACAGATACACTCACCCCATCCTCTCATGATCCTGCCAGCTGAGACTGAGGTCAATGCAAGGATTCTGGACCATAATGCTGGCATCTCAGTAAAGCTGATCAAGATAACTGGCTAAAGAAGATGTTCAAAGGCAACTCCAGTCCCATTACAGTGCCCCTACATTTTCCAGTACTCCAGTACTGATGCCTTTCTATAGCCTATTCCATAGCTAAAAGAAAGATCCCACCTGCTGTGAAGAGGAAGTGGATCATGGAATGCTTTACTGAGGGCTCACATTAAAGCTGGCACATGCTAGCTAGCAAAAATTTCACAGGACAAATTGGAGGAAAAGAACATTCTAGAAATTGGAAACAATATGAACAAAGGTATGTATAAGCCTGAAAGTAGAGGATGGGCTTGAGTTTGAATCATTGCTTTAACACATACAAGCTCTACTGTGATTTTCATCCAATCTACTTATCAATGTGAAAGTTCTGTCTTATTCCTTCTAGTTTCTTGCTCCCCTGTTAGGTAACTCTATCCCCATAGCACATGCCCAGTTAGTTAATTTGTTGGTTATTTTCTGTCTCAGGGTAGGACAATTCCTTTTTTCATATCTTTTCATCACCACCTGTTATTGCACAGGCAAAGTTATCTATTGGGTAGCCATTTGATTTCACTCCTTAAGATACAAAAAAGAGCTGGGTGCAGTTGCTCACGCCTGTAATCCTAGCACTTTGGGAGGTGAGAGGATTGCCTGAAACCAGGGGTTTGAAATCAGCCTGGGCAACTTGGCAAGCCCTCATCTCTACAACAAATAAAAAAAAATTAGCTGAGTGTGGTGGCATGGGCCTGTAGTTCCAGCTACTTGGAAGGCTGAGGCGGAAGGATTGCCTAAGCCCAGTAGGCTGATGCTGTGCTGGCCATGATCGTGCCACTGCACTACAGCTGGGTGACTGAGTGAGACTCTGAGGAAGGAAGGAAGAAAGGAAGGAAAGAAAGAAGGGAGGGAGGAAGGAAGGAAGGAAGGAAGGAAGGAAGGAAGGAAGGAAGGAAGGAAGGAAAGAAGGAAGGAAGGAAGACAACTAGATTTGAATTCAGAAGAATTATGTTTATGCTTATCTTTAGTTTTTCTATGTTGCCTTAGGTAATAAATGCAACATTTTTGAACCATTTTGAACCATTTATATAATAGTGATAACAAAGTCTTCCTCACACTTTGGTTAGCATGAAATACAATATGTAAGTGAGAATGCTTAGGAATGAGAAGATTCTCAATCAATTATTTTGCCCTCATTTATTAAAAAAAGCTTGAGTGAGAGAAATGAGCAACATTCAGAAGGCAGGTCCTAATAGATCTTAGACCTTTCTGAGAATGAGAAAATTGAAGGATTAAAAGTGTTTTTCAGTCAGGTAGCTTTTCTTCACTATAGCAAGATCAATTTTTTATCATCTGGAATTATTTTTTATTTACATTTACAGTTAGAACTTCAGCGCATAATTGTAAATAATAACAAATTAAAATCTATTACATGCATCTATACAACTCTAGGGAACTTATTCAGGGTTATGCTAGACAACTAACGCATGTAGCTTAGGAAATCCTAAATATGAGAAACAAAAGTATATAAAATGTAAGTGCTTACTATGTAAAAAACAGGGCCCACCACATAGTGACTATTTCAATAAATATTAGCCAAGGTAAACATCATTATCTTTTTTATTCTACAGATGGGGATATAAAAAGCTATGTTATGTAATGTTAAGTAACACAGCTGTTGAATTGTTAAGGTAGAATTTGAATTCTGGTCTGAACTCTGAAGACTATTTTTTTCTATGTGACACTGCTTATCTGTCAAATCACAGGTAAGATTTCTCTAGTGATTGGGAAGTTAGACTAGATGACATCCCTTCCAATTATGAGATCTTATGAGAACATTTGATGTAAAGAATCATTCAGATCTGTCAGTGGTGATTTTCATAGTTATAAACATCTAGAGGCAATTTTTTGTCTTACTGCCTTGAAACAATACCCAATACAATGACATGTATAAGTGGAATTATAACTGTCATAATGGTAATATGCCAAACATTGAGTTAAAGCCAACAAAAGCAGAGATAAATGATATTGACAATTTTTGGAATTTTTATCATTGCTTATGTGATCATCTTTACAAATTTTGTTTATACTTAGTTTAGTCAGAATGCAAATCTGTATTTATAATTTGTATGTTCCAAATAAATGTAACATACTTTCATTTTAATAAAGAACTCATACTTCATTTCTAAGTGAATGAGATGAATGGATTATGGCATGAAGATCACTTCATTTCAAGCAACTAACTAATTTTTACAAATCACCACACAAATAATTAAGCAATTTTCATCAGTATGAATGAAATAACCATACTGATATCTAGTTAAGTTATAACATGTAAGCTTTACCAATAGTCTAGGGGCTATAGATTATATTGCTACACAAATCATATTATGAGTAATAAATCCTTTTCATTCAGACAACAAACTAAATGAGAGGGAATAAGAATGCATTTTTCTTTATGAAATAAAGTTCATTTAATTTCACTCATTAGCAGAACACACATTTTTAAAAACCTCCAAATTTAGTGATGCAGAATCAGGCTATAAAGTCAAATGAGCTATTTCATATATCCAATGCTTTTACTTGCTTGAGATGTAGTTTTTCTTTCCCTTAACTTCCATCCTTTTTATGCACTGATTGGTGCATGCCTTCTTTGACAAAGGTATTGAGAAATGTGTAATAATTGGTGTTCTACAAGATATAAGATTTCTGTTGGGAATTGCTTCTTTACAGATGAAGGATATTTTTCCCATTGAGGGATTTATACCATAATTAGAAAAATGATAGTCTAAACCCTTGTGGAAATATCATACTTTAATTGGTATTCATTTGTTTCAGACAAGCCCATGGAGAAAACTAGGAACTGCTTTTTATTGAAGTTAACAGTGAAATCAACTAAATCACATTCTCACTTAAATATCTGAAGTGACTGGACCATTTAATCTTTTTTTTCTTTAAAGAGCTAGTATCTGACATTAACTGAACAATCTTTCAGAACAAAAAAATTTTAAATCCTTCATACAAAAACATAGGCTCTGGTAAACTTGAAAAGGCAGTAGAATATTTTAAGTAATCTTTTAAGATATTTTTCATACATTTTACAAATATCTCAAGCTGAAATAGTTTATTTCATATTTTGAGGGTTTCTTTATAGAAATATTTGGCAATGTCAGATGAGCCAGAAGAAAAGCCTGCTAATGGCAATCAGACTATACATGAACTCACTTATAATACAAAAATAAAAGTGTTTGCTACTTAGCCATTTCCTAGCTCTCCATGAAAGGATAAAATCATATTTCAAATTAATTCACATGATATTTACTGAGTACAATTTGCATGATGACCTAGAACTTTAGGACAGTCAAGGCAATATTTAGTCTACTTGTCCTCATAAACCACCCACATGTCCTATAAAACCCACAGTTTTATTATCCAAACTATAGTTGACCATTGAAAAACAAGGATTTGCACTGCATAGGTCAACTTATACATAGATTTTTTTTTTTCAATGAAAGTTACACCAAGAATGACTGCCTTTCCTGTCTCCCCTTCCAACTCCTCCACCTCTGCCACCCCTGAAACGGCAAGACCAACCCCTTCTCTTTCCCCTCCTCCTCAGCCTACTCATGTGAAGAGAATGAGGATGAAGACTTTTTTTTTTTTTTGAGTCGGAGTCTCACTCCGTCACCCAGGCTGGAGTGCAGTGGCACGATCATGACCACCCCAACGTTGACCTGCTGGGCTCCGGTGATCCTTCCACCTCAACCTTCCAAGTAGCCAGAACTGCAGGCGCGCGCTACCACGCCTGGCTAATTTTTTGATATATTGAAGAGATGAGGTCTCGCCAAGTTGCCCGGGTTGGTCTTGAACCCACGGGCTCGAAGCTGCAGTGGCCGGGAGTGGCCACTGCACGCCAGTCTGGGTGACAGAGTGAGACTCCAACTCAAAAAAAAAAAATTGAAATAGATTATTTCATAAACACAGTTTTCAACAACTTTGCCTCTGCCAATATTTATTGACCAAACGTCTTAATTTTTAGTACAAATAAGTACTAATAAAATACAAATTATTTATCCTGGGTCTAATGACATTCTGCTGTAGTTTGCATATTTGACCTTCCAAATCTCATGTTGAAATTTGATTCCCAATGTTGGAGGTGGGGCCTAATGGGAAGTTTTGGAGTCATGGAGGAGGATTCCTCATGAATAGCTTAGTGTCATCCTAGCAGTAATGAGTGAGTTCTCAGCTCCGTGACAGCTAGTTAAAAGGAGCGTGATACCCCTCCCCACCACACACACATTCTCTCTTTCACCACGTGATCTCTGAACTCATTGGCTCCTCTTCACCTTTCACCATGAGTGGAAGCAGCCTGTGGACCTCACCAGAAGTAGATGCTGGTGGTATACTTCTTCTTATTCTCCTTCTCCTTTTTCTCCTCCTCCTCCTCCTTCTCTTCCTCTTCCACCTTCTTCTTCTTCTTTTGGTAGAGATGAGATCTTGCTATGCTGCACAAGCTGGTAGTAAACTCCTGATTTCATGTGATCCTCCTGCCTTGGCTTCCCACAGCACTGGGTTTACAGGCACGAGCCATCACAGTGGCTCATACATGGCCATGGCACCATGCTTCTTGTACAGTCTGTGGAACTATGAGTCAAATAAATCTCTTTTCTTTATAAATTACCCAGTCTCAAGTATTCTTTCATAGGTAACTGACACATAATATTCATAACAGAAATGGAGAAACTATGGCATATTATAGATAAGGAATTGGGACCTTGAAGATAATAAATTCAGCTAAAGATTTTGTAATATTTTGTAATATTTTCTCAGCCACTCACCCCTGCCATCCCTCCTAAGCAATCCCAACCTCCATTCTTCTCTGAACTTCACATCCACATTTTCATTTCAATTCAATTCATTTTAACACAGATGTATTAGTACATAGTGCAAAGCTCTATGCTAAGTGTTATGGCAGATACAAAGATGAATGAGATGTTCTCACTAAGTTTAAATCTAGTAGGGAAAAAGACCAGTTGTGGTGGCTAATGATGTAATCCCAATATGTTGGGAGGCCAAGGCAGGCAGATTGCTTGAGCCCAGGAGTTCCTGATCAGCCTGGGCAACATAGCAAACAAAACAAAACAAAACAAAAAAGTCAGGCATGGTGGCACACACCCAGTAGTCCCAGCTACTTGATATGCTGAGGTGGAATGATCGCCTGATTGTTGTGATCATGCCATTGCACTCCAGCCTGAACGACAGAGTGAGATCACAACTCAAAATAGAGTTACAAATAAATATGTGAACCCAAAGAGAGAGAGAGCATTTCTACTGGGGCAGAATCAGAGCAGTATTAGAAAAATGGTCTGAAACTTAAAAATCATGCAAAAAGCTGGGCGCAGTGGCTCAAGCCTGAAATCCTAGCACTTGGGGAGGCCGAGGCGAGGGGATTGCCTGAGCCAAGGGGTTTGAGACCAGCCTGGGTAACTTGGTGAGACCTCGTCTCTACAATATATAAAAAAAATTAGGGGGGTATGGTAGCACGTGCCTGTAGTTCCAGCTACTTGGAAGGCTGAGGCAAAAGGATTGCTGGAGCCCAGCAGGTCGACACTGGAGTGGCCATTATCGTGCTACTGCACTCCAGCCTGGGCGACAGAGTGACTCTGACTCAAAAATAATAATAATAATAATAATAATAACGCAAAAGAGTTAGGAGGACACTTTTTTTCTTTTTTGTTCTTCTTTTTTACCTTAATTTATTTTTAAAGTTGTGGGGTACAAGTCAGGATTGCTTACCTAAGTGGTTTAGGTACACATGAAGTTTGGGGTCTCCCATTGGACTTCACTTTGCCTGGATTAGGATCAGGCAGTCTTATTGATATTAGGCGCCCCCCCTCCCCTGGCAGTGTCTCACTACTGCCAATCCTTTATTTTGTAGTATTATGATAGGTGTTCAGGGTCCACTTATGAGTGAACATGTGGTACTCGGTTCTTTGTTTCTGTGAAAGATCACTGAGTATGACAGACTCCAAATTCAATCAAGTTGCTGTGAAGTTCATAAGAAGGTGAAGGCAACTCAAGGATTCGCTATAGGACAATGGTCAGAAAACTTTTTCTGTAAAGCTCTAGATAAATATTTTCGGCTTTGTGGGCCATATGGTCTCTGTCACAAGTATTCAACTCTGCTGTTGTAGCATGAAAATGGCCATACACCACACGTAAACAAGTAAGAGTAGCCAGATGGGCTCACAGCCTGTAATTTGCTGATTCTTGGGCTAGGGGACTCAGCTTCATAATTCATTCAACTCACTGTTACTATCTTTGTAAGTTTCCAGATATGGTGAAGTTGCATGTTAACATGTAGATTTTTTCTAGTCTAGAGGCAAATAATTTCTGTGTAGTAGACGGATAACCTCAAAGTTTTATGACCTTTTGGAAATTACCCAGTTTGTATTTAATCCAGCAGTTTTATCTTCCTGTCAATACTCTATGTTGTAAAATGGTGCTTGACCCAGTCATGACATCTTAATAGTTTCCTCGCTAATTAATAAGTTAAATAAAATCTTTGACATTTGTTCATTTTATATTTGCCCTAATGTCTGATTTAGCTTGGTTTGAAACTATACTTCCACAGTTTTGGAAAGTGAACAGAGATGTCCCAATTGACTCACCTAATGGAAACAAGTAACAGAGAAATGTACTCATAGTCTGTTTAAGCCCAAGCATACGTTTTTTTCCCTGGCTGTCAGAGTGTCATTTACTGAATCTAAAAAGAAGTAATAAAATGGGTTAAAACTTTGCCAAAGTTTGACTCAGTCTTTACAGATTTGTCATCAGAAAAAAAAGCTTGTGAAATTTTCCTGCCAATATATTATGAAAGCTAGAATTTGGTTCTCCCTCTATTAAAATGAGAAATTGGTAGACAAATAAATCAGTGGGCTAGAATCCAGAATCCAGAAATAGATCTCTAAGAGTATGTTCAATTAATTTTTGACAAAGAAGCAAAAATAATTCAATGGAGGAAAATAAACTTTTCAATAAATGGGGTTGAACAAATTGAATATTCATTAGCAAAAAATAAACCATGACTTAAAGTTCACACCTTATATTAAAATTAACTCAGAATGAATAATGAAAATAAATGTAAAGTGTAAAACTACAAAACTTCTAAAAAAGAATGTAGGGAAAAATCTTTGGAACTTGAATAAAACTAGGTAAAGTTCCTAGAATTGACAACAAATAGCATGATTGATTTTAAAAACTGATAAATTAGACCTCAACAAAATTAATTTTCTTGCCTGCAAAAGATTCTGTTAAAAGAATGAAAAGACAAATTCCTGTCTGGAAGAAAATATTTGGAATTCCATATCCAACAAAAACCTTAAATAAAGAACATTTAAATCTTAATATCAAAACACACAATTCAATTAAGAAATGGACAAACACTCCCACCAACAGTGTAGAAGTGTAAACTAGTGCAACCTCTGTGGAAAGCAGTGTGGCGATTCCTAAAAGCTCTAAAAACTGACCTTCCATATGATCCTGCAATCCCCCTACTGGGAATATACCCTGAAGAACACAAATCACTCTATAAAAAAGATACCTGCACACGTATGTTTATCGCAGCATTGTTCACAATAGCAAGAACCTGGAAACAACCATGCTGCCCATCAAAAGAGGACTGGATTAAAAAAATGTGGTACATATACACGATGGAATACTACGCAGCCATAAAAAAGAACAAAATCATGAATTTCGCTGCAACCTGGATGGAACTAGAGTCTATAATACTGAGTGACCTCTCACAAAAACAAAAATCCGAATATCACATGTTCTCACTCATATAATGGACCTTGAACATCCAATGCAATACTATGAGAAAATGACGGATGGTACTGGGAACCTACGGGGGGGGAGGGGGGATGGGATT
>NW_007255229.1:70398-82743 GCF_000164805.1 Carlito syrichta | reverse complement strand
CCTACCCTTAACTGTACCCCCCAAAACCATAATAAAAAATACTGTTTTATAAAAAAAAAAAAAAAAAAAAAAAAAAAAAAAAAAAAAAGAAATGGACAAACAACATGAACAGACATTACATCAAAGAAGATGGGCAGATAGCAAATAAACATGTGAAAAGATGTTTAACATCATTAGCCATTAGAGAAATGCAATTTAAAACTACAATGAGCTATCACTCCACACCTATCAAAATGGCTAAAATGAAAAATAGTGAAAACACAAAATGTTGGTGGGGATGTGAAGAAATTTGAGTATTCATACATTCTGGTGGGAATGCAAAATGGTATGACCACTCTGGAAAATAATTTGACAATCCTTTCAAATCTAAAAATGAACTTACCATTTGACCCAGCAATTGTACCCTTGGTATTTATCCCAAAGAAATGAAGAGTTATTTTCATACAGGAACTCACACATGAATATTTCTTGCAGTTTTATTCATAATCGTCATGAACTGGAACCTACCCAAATGACCTTTGGTGCGTGGATAGTTAAATAAACTACTTAGCAACAACAAAGAAAATAAATTATCAATACATGTAACATGGATGGCTCTCAATGGCATTATGCAGAGTGAAAAAAACCAATCTTAAAAGCTCACATACCACATGATTTTATTTTTGTAGCATTCATTAAATAGTATAACTACAGAGATGAACAAGAGATTCATGATTTACTGGGATTAGGGATGAAGGGGAGAATATTGGTGTGACTATATATGAGTAACTTGAAGGAATCTTGTGAAGGCACAGTTGAGTGTGTGGCTTGTGGTAGTGGTTATGCAAGGCTACCCATGTGATAAAATTGCTTAAAGCTACAAATACACATACAAATAAGTGCTTGTATAACTGTTGAAATTTGTTTGTTTTTTGTTTTTTGTTTTTTTTTTTTTAGTTGGAGTTTCACTCTGTCACCCAGACTGGAGTGCAGTGTCCGCTCCCGGCCACCGCAGCCTCCACCTGCTGGGCTCCGGCGATCCTTCCGCCTCAGCCTTCCAAGTAGTTGGAACTACAGGCACGCACTACCACACCCGGCTCATTTTGATTTATTGTAGAGATGAGGTCTTGCCAAGTTGCCCAGGCAGGACTTGAACCCGCGGGCTCAGGCAATCCACTCACCTCAGCCTCCCAAAGTCTTGGGATTACAGGCTGAGCCACCGAGCCCGGCTGAAATTTGAATAAGCTTTATAAACTGAACCAGTATCAATTTTTTGTTTTTATATTATTTCAATATCAAATAAACTGGAACAAATATGGTGACAATTATTTGTTTTGATATTGTTAAGTTGTTAACACCGGGAAAGACTAGGTGAAGACTACACAGAACTTTTCTGTATATTTCTTTGCAACCCTCTGTGAATCTATAATTATTTCAAAGTAAAAAATAAATTTAATGAGAAATTGATCTCTAATATTTTCTCAAGGGGTAATAAGAGGATATATTACCTTCTGTATAATCTGCCTGATAGCAGAGATTTTATAAATCACAAGAATAATTTAATCTGCATATTATTGATTTTATCATGCTCTTGATTCAACATATATAAATAAAATTTATCATATTATTAATATGATATTAATATAATTTATTGCATTATAATTTATAATGTAGTTAATATAAATCATATATATATACTCAAAGATGGAAACAAAGAAATAAGTGAAAGAACTAAGTTTTCTTATAACCATGTTAACTTCCTCTATGGTTACTTTGAAACTTTTTATTGTCATTTTGATTAAATCGATAACCAAGTGCCATTTTTAAGGTACCTATGATTCTGTTTTAATCTCTTCTGACCAGTTGTTTTGACTTTGTCTTCCCAATAAAGGATCTCAAATTAGAAAAATAAAATAAAATAAACATTTCAGGATACCTTCTTTATATTTCATAATTAACTCAACACTATTGTAAGGCTGAATGGGAAGAATTGTCAATTCTGAAAAGATACTCAGTCATTCCTAGGTTAAATTTGCATAAATAGCATGGCATTAATGTAAATATTTCAAAAATTATACAACTTATGAAAAAGTATTAGAGACATAAAAATACCTTCAGTGTTAAATATGTTCTTAAAGTCAGGGGAGGCTGGGTGCAGTGGCTCACGCCTGCAATACCAGCACTTTGGGAGGCTGAGGTGAGAGGAAAAAAACTAGCCGGGTGTGGTGGCGCGTGTTTGTAGTTTCAGCTACTCGGAAGTCTGAGGCAGAAGGATCACCTGAGTCCAGCAGGTCGAGACTGTGGTGGCCGTGAGTTTGCCACTGCACTCAAGCCTGGGCGACAGAGTGAGACTCTAACTCAAAAAAAGGGGGAAAAAAAAAAAAAGCTAGGGGAGAAACATTGATTAGAAAATAGTTCTATATTGTGAAACAATAGAGAATTTTCCTCTCTTCCATTCTAATGTTGGTAACTGTAATACATTAACTGTGCCCTCTCAGTCTCATTATCAAGATTTCTGATTCTTGGTGTATGCTGAAAGTCTCTGCTACAAGGTATTGGCTGGAATTTGATTCCACAATAAGGGAGAAAATTCCAGAGGCTTGTGGATAAGACTATATTAGGTACTCTGAAATATTAATATTTTAAGAATAGACACTTGATTACAGGCTTCTAAGCTGATATTGCTTAAACAGGTTTAAAATTAAATGAATGGAATAAGAGTTTCCAGGGTTACCATAGTCCAGAAATAGATGTGTTTCATGAAAGGCAGACTATTCATTCAAGATGCTATGGACACACACAAAATAAGAATAAATTGCATAGACACCAATTAACTTGTGAGGGCACAGGTAGTAAACCTTAGTGGGGAGGGTCACTGCAGAGTCCCCACTAGGGCAATGCCTAGCAGAGCTGTGGGTGCAGGGTCACCCCTGAGATTTCAGATTGGTAGAGCCACACAATTCCCTATGCATTGCCCTAATAGAGGCTCTTTTTGGTGGCCTCACCCTTGGGGTGGCCCTCTGCCTGGGTTCTGTGTCTGATGCACCAGGTAGCTCCATCCTGTGAAATCTTGGTGGAGGCAGCCACATCCCCACAGCTTGTGCTCTCTGCCAGTCAGGGGAGATGGCACCACACTGCCAAGGCTTACCTCCAGAGAGTTGGCCCCTGGAACTTAACCACACCTAGGTCAACTGGAGCCACAGCTGGGATAACTGAGGAGTGTTGTGCCAGAATGCAGGGAGCAGAAACTTCAAGGTAATGTCAGGCAGTGAGTGGCAAGGTCCTGCAAGTACCTGAGGCCCCCCTTTTTTGACATTGTTCTGTCCCCCAGACTTTGATATTCTGGGCCTGTGATGGGAGTGGCAGTCCTGATGATCTCCAAAAAGACTTTGGGGTCATTTTTCCATTTTCTTGAAGAATAGCACCTGGTTTCCACTGATACATAATAATCTCTTTAACAAAGAGTGACTTCGCCACACCCTTGGTGTTCTCTCCCAAATAGGATTTTCTTTCTTTACAGCATGATCATGCTGATAATTTTCCAAATTGTTGAGTTCTGTTTCCCTTTTGATTATAAACTCCATCTTTAGCTGGCTTCTCTTTTCTCACATTTTACTATAAGCAAAGAAGCCATGCTGTTCCCTCAAAACTTTGTTTAGATATTTCTTCGAAGCCAAATATCATATTTCATTGCTCACAAGCTTCTCCTTCCACAAAACACTAGATCATGAACATAGTTCAGCCAGAATGTTTGTTGCTTCATAACAAGGATTGTTCTTCCTTCATTTCTCAATGGTATGTTGCTTATTTCCTTCTGAGACCTATTAGTATGAATTTCACCTTCACCATCCATATTTCTACCTGCAATCTATTCATGACCTTTTAGATAATCTTTAATAAAATTGACACTTTTTCTACATCTCTCCTTTTCTACTGAGTCCTCACCTGAATTGTCCTTAATGCTCAGTTCATGGCATTGTAGGCTTTTTTTTTTAAAGCGGGATGTATTGAGAGGACAGAAAAAGCTCCCACAGTGGGAGAGGACCCGAGGGGGTTGCCCAGCTTTGTTTTTTGTTTTTAATGGGATCTTTCTCTGTCACCCAGGCTGGAGTTTAGTAGCATGATCATAACTCACTGAAGCCTCAAAGACCTGGGCTCAAGCAATCCTTCCACCTTAACCTCCCAAGTAACTGGGATTATAGGTGCAAGTAACTGCACCTAGCAATGTAGTCTATTTCTAGCATGCACTACCACATTCTTCTAGCCTCTACTAATTATTTAGATCTAAAGCTGCTTTTATATTTTTCATATTTTTAGGTACGGCAGCATTCCACTTCTCAGCACCAATTTCTGTCTTAGTCTGTTTGATCTGCTATAACAAAATACCTTAGACCAGCTACTTTATAAACAGTAGAGCTGGGCACGGTGGCTTATACCTATAATCTCAGCACTTTGGGAGGCCAAGGTGGGAGAATCATTTGAGCCCAGGGTTCAAAACTAGGCTGGGCAAAATAGTGAGACCTCATCTCTACAAAAAGTAAAAGAATTATCTGGGCATCATGGCACATGCCTGTAGTCCCAGTTACTCAGGAGACTGAGACAGAAGGATCACCTGAGCCCAGGAGGTCAAGGCTGCAGTGAGTCATGGTCGTGCCACTGCACTCTAGCCTGGGTGACAAGGTGACACTCCAACTCAAAACAAAAACAAAAAAAGAAAGTTATTACTCACATTTCTGGAGACTAGGATATCTAAGATTAAGATACCAGCAGATTTGGTGTCTGGTGAGGGTTTAGTCCTCGTTGATGGCACCTTCTATGTGTCCTCACTTGGTGAAAGGGGCAAGGAAGCTCTCTTGGGACTATCTTATAAGGACACTAATCCCATCCATTAGGGTGCAGCCCTTATGAAATTATCACTTCTCAAATGCTCCACCTCCTAATTCTATCACCTTGGGTGTTAGTTTTCAACAGTTGGATTTTAGGGAGAACGCATACATTCTGACCATGACAATGGACAACTTTATCTCATTCCTGATCTTAGAGAAAAAGCTTTCAACTTTTCACCACTGAATATGATGTTAGCTGTGGGCTTGCGATATAAGACCTTTACTGTGTTGAGGTACTTTCCTTCTGTACCTAATTTGTTGAGAGTTTTGTCATAAAAGGAAGTTATATATTGTCAAATGCCTTTTCTGTATCTATTGAGAGGGTCATAAGGTTTTTGTCCCTCATTCTGTTAATGTGGTGCATCAAGTTAATTGATTTGCATATATTAAAATATCCTTGCATCCCAGGGACAAATCCTACTCAATCATGGTGAAAGGCCTTTATAATATGTTGTTAAATTCAGTTTGCTACGATTTTGTTGAGAACTTTTGCATTTATGTTCATCAATGCTTGTAAGTTTCCTTTCTTGTATTATCCTTGTTTGGCTTTGGTGTCAGGGTAATGCTGGCCTTGTAAAATGAGTTTGGAAATATTTCTTCTTCAAATTTTTTGGAAGAGTTTATGAAAGATAAGTATTAGTTCTTTAAATGTTTGGTATATTGCAGCAATAAAGTCACCAGATACAGGACTTTCCTTTGATGGGAGGTTTTTATTAGTAATTCAATCTCCTGACTCATTATTGGTCTGTTTAGATTTTCTATTTCTTCATGATTTATTTTTGGTATATTGTATTGTCTAGAAATCTATCCATTTCTTCTAGGTTACGCAATTTGCTGGTGTATAATTGCTCATAGTAGTCTCTTACGACCCTTTTAATTTCTGTGGTATCAGTTGTAATGTCTCTCTTTCATGTCTGATTTTATTTTTTTTAAACTTTTAGTTTCATTGATCTTTTCTTTTTATTATAATTTTTTATTGTGTTGTTTTTCTAGTCCATATTTCATTTATTTCTGCTCTGATCTTCATTATTTTCTTTTTTAAATATATATTTTTTTATTGTAAAGATGCGGGGTACAATCAGGGTTAGATATACAAACATTGATTATGCAGGTACCCTCGTTGATGAGATATGTCCCTCCCTCCCCAAGCAGTTTCCCTCAACTGCCAATCCCACTCCCCTCCCCTGACAGTTTCCCAATATTGCTAATCCCTTTCTTATAGTATTATAATTGTTCAAGGTCCGCTTATGAGTTTGTCTTTCTTTATGGCTGCATAATATTCCATTGTGTATATGCACTACATTTTTTTTATACAGTCCAGCTTCGATAGGCAACATGGTTGGTTCTATGTCTTTGCTATTGTGAATAGAGCTGCAACAAACATACGTGTGCAGGTATCTTTTTTGTAGAATGATTAAAGTTCCTCCGGAGATATTCCCAATAGGGGAATTGCTGGGTCATATGGAAGGTCAATTTCTAGTTCTTTCAGTAACCACCATGCTGTCTTCCAGAGCGGTTGCACTAGTTTATATTCCCACCAGCAGTGTAGAAGCGCTCGTTTTTCTCTGCATCCTTGCCAGCATCTGTTGTTTGTTTTATTCATGATGACCATTCTTACTGGAGTTAGGTGGTATTTATTTTTTTTCAGTTGGAGTCTCACTCTGTCGCCCAGACTGGAGTGCAGTGGCCGCTCCCGGCCACCGCAGCCTCGACCTGCTGGGCTCCGGCGATCCTTCCACCTCAGCCTTCCGAGTAGCCGGAATTACAGGCATGCACTACCATGCCCGGCTGATTTTTTTGATTTATTGTAGAGATGAGGTCTCGCTGCCCAGGCGGGTCTTGAACCCGTGGGCTCAGGCAATCCACTCACCTCAGCCTCCCAAAGGTGTGGGATTACAGGCTGAGCCACCGAGCCCAGCTTAGGTGGTATTTCAATGTGATTTTGATTTGCATTTTTCTGATGATGAGTGAGGCTGAGCACTTTTTCATGTGTCTGTTGGCTGCCCATGTATCTTCTTTTGAGAAATGTCTATTCATGTCTTTTGCCCACTTTTTAATAGGGCTTTTTTTTTTCCTTTCAACACGTTTGAGTTCCTTGTAGATCCTAGATGTTAGGCCTTTGTCACATATAGAGTTGGCAGATATTTTTTCCCATTCTGTGAACTGTCTCTTTGCTCTTTTGATGGTTTCTTTTGCTTTGCAGAAGCTCGTAAGTTTGATGAGTTCTCACTTGTCTATCCAATTTCCATCAGGGTGTCTCCTGCGTTTTCTAAGATTCTTATAGTTTGAGGTTTTACGTTTAGGTCTTTGATCCATTTAGAGTTAATTTTTGTGTATGGTGATAGGTAGGGGTCCTGTTTCAATCTTCTGCATATGGTCAGTCAGTTTTCTCAGCACCATTTACTGAATAGGTTCTCCTCTCTCCAGTGGTTGTTGTTGGAGGCTTTGTCAAAGATGAGTTGGTTGAGGAATTGAGGCTTTGCTTCCAAAATCTATTCTGTTCTATTATTCTATGTGCCTGTTCTTGTACCAGTACCAGGCTGTTTTGAATACTGTAGCCTTCTAGTAAAGTTTGAAGTCTGGGAGTGTGATAACTCCTGCTTTGCTTCTTTTGCTAAGGATTGTTTTGGGTAATTGTGATAGTTTATGTTTCCATATGAATTTCTGTATTGTCATTTCCAGGTCTGAGAAGAATGATGTTAGTAACTTAATGGGTATTACATTGAATCTGTAGATGACCTTCGGTAGGATGGACATTTTAACAATGTTGATTCTTCCTCTCCATGAGCATGGGATATTTTTCCATTTGTTTGTGTCTTCTTGGATTTATTTGAGCAGTGTTTTGTAGTTCTTATTTTAAAGTTCTTTCACTTCTCTGGTTAAGAAGATGCCGAGGTATTCCATTTGTTTTTTTTTTTTTTTTGAGTTGGAGTCTCACTCTGTCGCCCAGACTGGAGTGCAGTGGCCACTCCGGCCACCGCAGCCTCGACCTGCTGGGCTCCGGTGATCCTTCCACCTCAGCCTTCCAAGTAGCCAGAATTGCAGGCATGCGCTACCACGCCCGGCTGATTTTTTGATTTATTGTAGAGATGAGGTCTCGCTGCCCAGGCGGGTCTCGAACCCGCGGGGAATTTTTATTTTTTGAGTTGGAGTCTCACTCTGTCGCCCAGACTGGAGTGCAGTGGCCACTCCGGCCACCGCAGCCTCGACCTGCTGGGCTCCGGTGATCCTTCCACCTCAGCCTTCCAAGTAGCCAGAATTGCAGGCATGCGCTACCACGCCCGGCTGATTTTTTGATTTATTGTAGAGATGAGGTCTCGCTGCCCAGGCGGGTCTCGAACCCGCGGGGAATTTTTATTTTTTGAGTTGGAGTCTCACTCTGTCGCCCAGACTGGAGTGCAGTGGCCACTCCGGCCACCGCAGCCTCGACCTGCTGGGCTCCGGTGATCCTTCCACCTCAGCCTTCCAAGTAGCCAGAATTGCAGGCATGCGCTACCACGCCCGGCTGATTTTTTGATTTATTGTAGAGATGAGGTCTCGCTGCCCAGGCGGGTCTCGAACCCGCGGGGAATTTTTATTTTTTGAGTTGGAGTCTCACTCTGTCGCCCAGACTGGAGTGCAGTGGCCACTCCGGCCACCGCAGCCTCGACCTGCTGGGCTCCGGTGATCCTTCCACCTCAGCCTTCCAAGTAGCCAGAATTGCAGGCATGCGCTACCACGCCCGGCTGATTTTTTGATTTATTGTAGAGATGAGGTCTCGCTGCCCAGGCGGGTCTCGAACCCGCGGGGAATTTTTATTTTTTGAGTTGGAGTCTCACTCTGTCGCCCAGACTGGAGTGCAGTGGCCACTCCGGCCACCGCAGCCTCGACCTGCTGGGCTCCGGTGATCCTTCCACCTCAGCCTTCCAAGTAGCCAGA
Organism: Carlito syrichta; assembly: GCF_000164805.1. Classification (NCBI taxonomy): domain Eukaryota; kingdom Metazoa; phylum Chordata; class Mammalia; order Primates; family Tarsiidae; genus Carlito; species Carlito syrichta. The sequence goes on along the minus strand of NW_007255229.1, from coordinate 73,960 downwards.
ATTGCAGGCATGCGCTACCACGCCCGGCTGATTTTTTGATTTATTGTAGAGATGAGGTCTCGCTGCCCAGGCGGGTCTCGAACCCGCGGGGAATTTTTATTTTTTGAGTTGGAGTCTCACTCTGTCGCCCAGACTGGAGTGCAGTGGCCACTCCGGCCACCGCAGCCTCGACCTGCTGGGCTCCGGTGATCCTTCCACCTCAGCCTTCCAAGTAGCCAGAATTGCAGGCATGCGCTACCACGCCCGGCTGATTTTTTGATTTATTGTAGAGATGAGGTCTCGCTGCCCAGGCGGGTCTCGAACCCGCGGGGAATTTTTATTTTTTGAGTTGGAGTCTCACTCTGTCGCCCAGACTGGAGTGCAGTGGCCACTCCGGCCACCGCAGCCTCGACCTGCTGGGCTCCGGTGATCCTTCCACCTCAGCCTTCCAAGTAGCCAGAATTGCAGGCATGCGCTACCACGCCCGGCTGATTTTTTGATTTATTGTAGAGATGAGGTCTTGCTGCCCGGGCGGGTCTCGAACCCGCGGGCTCAGGCAATCCACTCACCTCAGCCTCCCCAAGGCGCGGGATTACAGGCTGAGCCACCAAGCCCGGCTTTTTTTTTTTTTTAATGACTACTGTCAATGGGATTGTGCTTTTTATTTGGGTCTCTGCCTGCTTATTGTTGGTATATAGGAATGCAACTGTCTTTTATACATTTATTTTGTATGCTGAGACTTTGCCAAAGTCCTTTATCAGAGCAAGCAGGTTTTTGACAGATTCTCTTGGATTTTCAAGGTATAAGATCATATCATCAGCAAAGAGGGATAACTTGATTTCCTCTTTTCCTATTTGGATACCTCTGATTTCCTTCTCTTGTCTAATTGCCCAAGCTAGGACTTCCAACACAATGTTGAACAATGTGGGTGAGAGTGGGCAGCCTTGTCTTGTTCCAGATTTCAGGGGAAATGTTTCCAATTTCTGTCCATTTAGCAATATGTTAGCTGTGGGTTTATCATAGATGGCACTTAATATTTTGAGGTATGTTCCTTCTATACCTAGGTGTTTGAGTGTTTTTATCAAGAAGAGATACTGGATTTTATCAAAAGTTTTTTCTGCATCTAATGAGATAATCATGTGGTTCTTGTTTTTACATCTGTTGATGTATTTAATTATATCTGTGGTCTTGCAAATGTCGAACCGGTCCTGCATCCTGGGAACGAAGCTTACTAGGTCATGGTGGATGATTTTTGAGATGTGTTTTTCGATCTGATTTGCTAGAATCTTGTTGAGGATTTTGCATCTATGTTCATGAGGGATATTGACCTGTAGTTATCTTTTTTGTTGAATCTTTCCTCAGTTTGGATATCAGTGTGATTTTAGTTTCATAAAATTATTTGGGGAGAATTCCATCTTTCTCAATTGCCTGGAATATTTTCAGTAGGATTGGTATCAGCTCCTTCTTGTCCGTTTTGTAGAATTCTGCTGGAAAGTCATCCGGTTCAGGACTTTTTTTGTAGGTAGTTTTCTTTTGACAGAGTCAATTTCCTGGGTAGTTATTGGTCTGTTTAGTGTCTCAATGTCTTCTTGTTTCAACCTGGGGAGGTTGTGTGATGTCAGAAAGTTCTTCATTTTATTTAGGTTATCAAGTTTGTTTCCATACAGGTGTACATAGTAATCTCTGATAATCTTTCATATTTCTTTGGGGTCAGTTGTGATTTGGTCTTTTGTATTTCTGATTGTGTTTATTTGGACTTTTTCTTGGTCATTCTGGCTAGGGGTCCATCAATCTTGTTAATTCTTTCAAAGAACCAGCTTTTTGTATTGTTGAAGTTTTCTATGATATTTTTGCATTCTATGTTGAATATTTGGGCTCTTATTTTGGTGATTTGGATTCTTCTGCTAAATTTGGGTTTTGGTGGTCTTCTCTTTCTAGCTCCCTTAGGTGATTTGTTAGACTCTCCACTTGTGATCTTTCCGTTTTCTTGATGTGTGCTCATAGAGATATAAATTCCCCTCTTAGAACTGATTTCATGGCATCCCTGAAGTTTTGGAAAGATGTTTCTTCATTTTCATTTGTTCCCAGGAATCTCTCAATTTCTGCTTTGATTTCAGTGTTGATCCAGTAGTTATTCAGCATCATGCTGTTTAGTGTCCATGTCTTTGTGGGCTTTGGGGAAATGCTGTTGGTGTTGATATTTATTTTTATTCCACTGGTCTGAGAATGTGCATGGATAGACTTCAATCTTATGGAATTTGTTTATGCTTGATTTATGGCCAAGGATGTGATCGATCTTGAAGTATGTTCATATGGTGATGAGTGGAATGTATATTCTGTGGTTGTTGGGTGGAATAATCTGTAGATATCTATTAAATCCATTTGGTCGAGTGTCAAGTTTAGGTTCTGGATCTCCTTGTTTAATTTTTGCCTTGATGATCTATCTAGGGATGTCAGTGGGGTATTCAAGTTCCCTGCTATAATAGTGTTAGAGTCAATGTCTTTTTTTAGTTTATTTAGTAGTTGCTTTATAAATGCTGGTGATCCTGTGTTGGGTGCATATATGTTTTGGATGGATATTTCTTGTTGATGGATTGATCCTTTTATGATTATGTAGTGTCCTTTTGCATCTTTTAAAATTTTTGATAGCTTAAAGGTTGTTTTGTCTGATATTGAGATTGCAACTTCTGCCTTCTTTTGTGATCCTTTTGCTTGGAAACTCGTTTTCCATCCTTTAACTTTGAGTCTGTGTGTATCCCTTGTGGTAAGATGAGTCTCCTGGATGCAGCAAATAATTGGGTCATGGTGTCTTACCCAGTTTACCATTTACTAATGGTGGATTTAGTCCACTCACATTCAGGCTGATTATTGAAATGTGATTGTTTCACTCTGTCATGAGGTTCTTATAAAGTTATTTCTTTGTTTGCTTGCTTTCTTTTGGCTTTGGGGTTAATGTACGTGTGTGTTTTCAAGTTTCTTGTTGTGCTGTATTTTCTGTTGATTCTGTGCTCTGCTGTTCTCTTTGGAAGTTTGTGGTCATTCTTTTTTTCTTCTGTGCTTAATACCTTTTTAAGTGTCTACTGTAGAGCTGCATAGTCTCTTAGGGATTGGATGTCTGGGAAGGATTTTAATTCTCCATCACCGATGAAGCTGAGCTTGGCTGGATAGGAAATTCTTGGCTAAAGTTGTTTTTCTTTGAGGATTTTGAATATAGGGCTGCAGTCCCTTATTGCTTGTAGAGTTTCTGCTGATAGGTCTGCTGCTATTCTGATTCATTTTCCCCAGTCAGTAGTCTGATCTTGTTCTATTGTGAAATAGGATGGTGGATGGGAAGCTTTGCTGTCTCTTGTAGTTTTTGAAATTTGAATAAAGTAGGGGATGGGGTGCTAGGAATCAGAGACTACTTGCAAATTAAAATGTTCACTTATTGTGATATGTGTTGCCTGAGACCCACTCCTCACCACCACTCAATATGATAATGCAAAGTAGAAATCAATGCAAAAGCAATTGAACAAATACATACACATCCCAAAACAAACTGGAATAATAACAAAGCAAAACAAAACAAACAACAACCCCCCCC
>NW_007255229.1:58634-70378 GCF_000164805.1 Carlito syrichta | reverse complement strand
CCAGAAAACTAAACATACACACACATGTCTAGCTCAAAGTGAATAGAGAAGAAAAACAGGAAGACCAGAGGAAAATAATAATAATTTTAAAAGGGATTCAGGTTGAGCCCTCACACATATATTGACACACAACTTAAACTATAAAAAATGAATACAAAAAAACTCATAAGAACAAAAGAGCAAAAAGCAGCAACAACAACAAAATCAAAAGATGAACACTCAATCATTTGCATACATGCATAAATAGAAAATGACAAATAAAAGAAGAAACAGAAAAAGAAAAGAAAAGAAAAAAATTTTGGGTTGAAGTACTCATTTTAGCAGGAGTTCTTGTAAGGCAGATTTCGTAGTGATGAGATCCCACAGCTTTTAGTTGTCTGGGAAAGTCCTTATCTCTTTTTTATTTTTGAAGGTCAGCCTTACCAGATACAGTCATGCATCATTTAATAACAGGAATACACTGGGAAATGTGTTGTTAGGCAATTTCATCACTGTGCAAACATAAGGTGCATTTACACATACCTAAGTAGTACAACCCACTACAAACCTAAGCTATGTAGTATAGCCTATTGCTCCTAGGCTACAAATCTGTACAGACTGTTACTATACTGAATAATGCAGGCAATTTTAACACAGTGGTAAATATTTGTGTATCTCAACATGGCTAAACACAGAAAAAGGTACAGCAAAAAAAATGTGGTATAAAAGATAGAAAATGGTCCATCTATTTAGGGCATTTACCATGAGTGGAGCTTGCAGGAATGGAAGTTGCTCTGGGTGAGTCAGAGAGTGAGTGGTGAGTATATATAAAGTCATAGGACATTACTATACACTACTATATACTTCATAAATACTGTACACTTAGGTTTCATTAAAATGTTTTTCTTCAATAATAACTTAACTTTAGCTAATGTAACTTTTAGTTTATGAACTTTTTGTTTGTTTGTTTTGTTTTGTTTTGTTTTTTAGTTGGAGTCTCATTCTGTCACCCAGACTGGAGTGCAGTGGCTGCTCCCGGCCACTGCAGCCTTGACCTGCTGGGCTTCGGCGATCCTTCCGCCTCCGCCTTCCAAGTAGCCGGAATTACAGGCATGTGCTACCATGCCCGGCTGATTTTTTGATTTATTGTAGAGATGCGGTCTCACTGCCCAGGCGGGTCTCGAACCCACGGGCTCAGGTAATCTACTCATCTCAGCCTCCAAAAGGCACGGGATTACAGGCTGAGCCACCAAGCCCGGCTTTTATGAACTTTTAAATTTTTCACTTTTATAGTAACACAGCTTTAAACAAAAACACATTGTACTTGTAAAATTTTTTCTTTATATTCTTATTTTATAAGCTTTTTTCTTTCTTTCTCCCTTCCTTCCTTCCTTCCTTCCTCTTTTTTGAGACAAGGTCCCACTATGTTGCCGAGGCTAATCTCAAATTCCTAGGCTCAAGTGATTCTCCTGCCTCGGCCTCCCCAAGTGTTGGTATTACAGGCATGAGCCACTGTGCCTGACCCTGCAGGATTTTTTCTATTTAGATTTCTTTTTAACTTTTTTTTTTTTAACATTGCTGTTATAAACTAAGACACAAGCACACACATTATCCTAGGACTACACAGGTTCAGGATCATCAATATCACTGTCTTTCATCTTTACATCTTGTACCACTGGAAGGTCTTCAGGGCAACAGCACTCAGGGAGTTGTCATCTCCTATGATACTTCTTCTAGAATACATCCTGAAGGACTTGCCTGAAGCTGTTCTACATCTAACTTATTATTTCTGAGTTGGAGTCTCACTCCGTCACCCAGGCTGGAGTGCGGTGGGAAGCTCATGGCTACCCCAGCGTCGACACTGCTGGGCACTGGCGATCCTTCCGCCTCAGCCTTCTGAGTAGGCAGAACTACAGGCACACGCTATCACACCCGGTTAATTTTTTATTTAGTGTAGAGACAAGGTCTCACCATGTTGCCCGGGCTCGTCTCAAACCCGTGGGTCCACTCGTCTCGGCCTCCCAAAGTGCTGGGATTACAGGCTGAGCCACTGAGCCTGGCCCATTTAACTTATTTTTAATAAGTAGAAGGGTTATACTCTTAAATAATGATAAAAGGTATACTGCAGTAAACACATAAACCAGTAACATAGTTGTTTACTATCATTATCAAGTATTATGCATTGTACATAATTGCATATACTAAATACTTTTAATACAACTGGTAATGCGGTAGGTTTGTTTACACCAGCATCACTACGTGCATGTGAGTAATATGTTGCACTATGATATTAGGATAGCTATGACATTACTAGGCAATAGGAATTTTTCATCTCCATTATAATCTAATGGTGCCATTGTCATATATGCAATCCATCACTATTAACTGGACAGTATATAATAACTCAACATTTATTTTTTCAGTACTTTGAATATATCATTCTACTCTCTCCTGGCCTGCAAGGTGTCTGCTGAGAAATCCACTCATATGAAGATTCCTTTATATGTGATGATGTGATGAGGTTTTTTTCCTTGCTATTTTCAAATTTCTTTGTTTCTTTTTGAGAAGTTAATTATAATGTAACTTGGTGAAGATCTTTTTTTTTTTTTTTGAGTTGGAGTCTCACTCTGTCGCCCAGACTGGAGTGCAGTGGCCGCTCCCGGCCACCGCAGCCTCGACCCGCTGGGCTGCAGTGATCCTTTCGCCTCAGCCTTCCAAGTAGCTGGAACTATAGGCATGCGTTACCACGCCCGGCTGATTTTTCAATTTTATTGTAGAGATGAGGTCTCGCTGCCCAGGCGGGTCTCGAACCCACGGGCTCAGGCAATCCACTCACCTCAGCCTCCCAAAGGCGTGGGATTACAGGCTGAGCCACTGAACCCGGCTGGTGAAGATCTCTTTACAGTAAATGCTCACTTAACATTGTTGATAAATTCTTGGAAATTATAAAATGAGATATAACAAAACCATTTTTTCCCCATCAACATTATAATGAAATGATGTTGAAAGAAGTAACATTATTTTGAGGACATCCCATGTATAGTTTCTCTTAAAGACACAGTTTCCAAGAACTTATCAATGGTGTTAAATGAGGTCTTACTATATATTTAATATATTTGGTGTTCTTTGTGCCTCATTAATTTGAAGAGTTTTCTGTCATTATTTATTTAAACAAGTTTTCTGTCTCTTTCTTTTTCTCTGCTCATTCTAGAATACTCATAATGTATAAATTGTTTCATTTGATGGTATCCTATAATTCCTGTCAGCTCTTTTCACTCTTTTTAATTTTTTTTTTTCTTTTTGTTTCTCTGATTAGGTAACTTCAGATGACCTGTCTTTGATCTCATTGATCTTGGAGCTGGCTTGATGCTGGGGTAGAACTGGAGCCTATGCTCATGGTTGCCCTGGTGCATGGAGCCATAGGGGCTGGCCATGGGGATTGGCCTGGAATTTGGTTATGTAGGTTGTAAAGGTTAGGTTTGGGAGGGCTACTCTTGAGCATGGGATCATGGAGGCTGTTTTGGCTCTGGGATGGGCCTGGAGGCTGGGTCTATGGAGGAAGGCCTGGATCCTGGGATCATGGATTTGGCTTGGTGCTGAGGAATAGAACTGAACCCTAGGGCTTCAGGGGCCAGCCTAGCACTGGATAGGTCTGCAGCTTGTGTCTGCAAGGGCTGGGCTAGAGCTGGGGTCCTCAGGTTCTGATCTGGTACTAGGGTGGGTCTGGAGGTGCAGGTGCTGGCCTAAAGCCTGAAGCTGCTGAGGCTGTTCTAGTGCTGAGGTGGGCCTGAAGCCTAGGGCTACATGGCGTGCCTGGTACTGTGCCTCTCTGGAGCCTGGAATAGGCTTGGATCCCATGTCTGTGGAGGTGGGCAACCTATAGCCTGGGGTCATAGTGGCTGGCCTTACACTAGATGTGCTTGGAGCCTGTACAAATGGGGGCAAGCCTGGAGACCTGATCCATAGGTTCCGACTTTGTGCCTTAGACCACAGGGGCCAGCCTGGAGCTGTGGTTGGTGAACACTGACTTGGTGCTGGGGTGTGCCTAAAGCCTGGCACTGGGGCTGGGTCATGGGACCTGACCTGGAGCATAAGTCTGTGGGGTTATTATGGTCCTGAGGCTAGCTTGGTGACTAGGGCTGTGAGGGCTTACCTGGGTTTGGGGCAGGTCTGAAGCCTGGGGCTACAAATGCCAATCTGGTGCTGGGGTTGGCCTGGAACCTGGAAGTTCTGGGGTCTACCTGATGGTGGGGTGGGCCTGAAGACCCATTCTTTGGGGGTAGAAATGAAATGCAGTGGGCCTAGAGATTGAGTCTATGCTGTTGAGTAACACATATTTTGTAAGTTATATGTGTTATATACTGTATTCTTACACTAAAGTAAACTAGAGAAGAGAAAATGTTATTAAGAAAATCAAAGGAAGAGAAAATATGTTTACTATTTATTAAGTGCAAATGGATCATCATAAAAGTCTTCATTCTTGTCATCTTCACACTGAGTGGATAAGGAGGCAGAAGCAGGTCTAGGCAGGAACACCACAGACTTATTCTTTTCTTACCCAAGGTTCCGAAGTTCTTTGTTGTATCTTTGGGTCAATTTCCAGAGTGCTGAAATCATTGTTTTATTTATTTGTTTTTTGCTTTTGTTTTTGAGTTAGAGTCTCACTCTGTCGCCCAGGCTGGAGTGCAGTGACATGCTCATGGCCACCCCAGTGTCAACCTGCTGGGCTCCAGCAATCCTTCCACCTCAGTCTTTCAAGTAGCTAGAACTATAGGCGTGCGTTAGCATGCCTGGCTAATTTTTTGATTTATTGTAGAGATGAGGTCTCACCATGTTGCACAGGCTGGTCTCCAACCCACGAGCTCAGGCAATCCTCTTGCCTCGGCCTCCCAAAGTGCTGAGGTTACAGGTTTGAGCCACCGTGCTTGGCCAAAATGATTGTTTTCGACAATTTGTCCAGCTTTTTAGTTGTTATGCTCATAGGTAAAAATTCCCCAAACTCAGTAGTTTACATAAACATAGGAGTATTTCTTCCATCAAGTTAAAAAGCAACAAAAACAAAACAAAACAACAACTCTTTCAACTGAGGGAGATGTCAGTCTTTGGCCACCATCATTGTGGGAACCAACAGTAACACTGTCCAGGACATTTTTCTACTATTTTACAATGTAGTCTTTAAACCAAATATATGAAGAAAGAAACTAATATTTAATAGAAGATAGACATCAATTTTGATATATATTCCTCTGCTAATGTGATTTGAACTTTGAGTCATGTGGGCAAATCTACGTGGTAGAACAAGGGAATAGAAGACCATATGTCTGCGGGATGAAAGTGAGAAAATAGGAATGAAAGGGATAGAGGAGAACATGAAGGGAATTTAATGACTTTTCTTAAGGTCTCTTTTACCTAGATCAAATTTTCCAATTACTTTGTAAATCCTTCAAGAGCAAGCACAGCTTTTTTATATGCTGTGAAATTCTTTAATGTAATATCAGTACTGCATATGTGCAAAATAACAGTAACGAGCTCCAATAGTATGGATAGTATGAAGGTTAGATGTGTTAGTATTATGTGAAAATGAAGCCAAAATTCCAATTCTGTAATTCCAACTCTTTCCCCCCACTAGAAGATAGGGCACTGAGGCATTGACATTAACAAAATTTTAGACACACAAGACTCAGATTTTCTGCCCTTTATTTATGGAAACAATACGTAAAAGTAAGCACATTAGGAACCAAAGACAGATGAGCTGCCAAAATTCAGAGGACTTGTCATGTCATGAGAAACAACATCTAGGAACAGCTATGCCATTAAAAAAAAATAAAATACAGGCTGGGTTCGGTGGCTCAGCCTGTAATCTCAGCACTTTGGGAGGCCGAGGCGAGTGGACTACCTGAGCCTGTGGGTTCGAGACCCATCTGGGCAACTTGGCAAGACCTTGTCTCCACAATAAATCAAAAAAGTTAGATAGGTGTGGTAGCGCGCGCCTGTAGTTCTGGCTACTTGGAAGGCTGAGGCAGAAGGATCACCGGAGCCCAGCAGGTCGAGGCTGCGGTGACCAGGAGCATGCCACTGCACTCCAGTCTGGGCAATGGAGTGAGACTCCAACTCAAAAAAAAAAAAAAATTCAGACTTACATTTACCATAAATCATTGAATAACATACTTTAAATGAGTGAATTATATGACTTATAAAATATGCCTCAATAAGGTTATTAATAAATACCTAGGAAACAGGAAAAAATCATATATTTTTCAAATTATCATATGAATTTTATAAAATACAGATACTAAAAAAAGTCAATTACAGTAAAAAAAAAAAAAAAGGCAATCTGTTAGGTATTCTAGATAGTTAACTCAAACAGATGTCCTACATAGCTGTACTTTAATACAGGTGACATATGCCACTTTGTAAATGGATTTGTTAACGAAATGTTACATGCAATTAGAATTCCAGTTATTCAGGAATAAAAATTGCAACAAATCTACTTTTTCCTTTTTCCAACACATTTATCACCCACACGTTCAGAAATTTGCTGCTCGTATAATCAAACCATCAACGACTTCCACCTTGACCACAGATTTATTTGTATAGAAAAACATCAACAGTATTTACTAAATATATGCAGTACCTTCCACCTAATTGGTACCTCAGGGCAGGTTGTTTATAAACAGAAAACAATAAGGGACATATTAAATATCCCCAGCAATACTCCCTGCATACTATCAGGTTTAGAAATAAGGAAGAGAGTTTGTGTTTGAAATAATAAGTCAGCTAGCTACCAGACTGCCATTAAGTGCCAGGAAATGAACTATAGCAACTTGCCATGAAGAAATAATATCACCTGCAGCTTCAAACACTAGAGAAATGAATAGAATTCCCTTTGGCTGCAAATCAGAAATATCTTTAGAGGGCAATGTGAAAACAGAGACTACATTTTTGTTTTCAATATTAATAAATAAAAGAATGCTACTAAAACTGTTTCACCCTTGATGCTAAATATGGCCTAACTGTGCCCATCCCCCACCTTACAAGACTCACTCCCAAGTGACTGCCTAGTATCGATTTACTGGGATCACTACAGAAATCAGTCACTAATCAGGGAGCATCTGGCTCAAGGGACCTGTAATGGGTTGCAGAGGATTACACATTGTATTTCACAGGCAGATGAGGTTGCCATCTGGTGGATTTTCTCTAACTAAAAGCTAATAACATAGATATAGGCAAAACGATCCTCCTGTAACTGGGCAAATGCTGCCACTTTTAGAAATCATATAGTTTCTTTTAACATTTATTGTCTCCATTTTCTGATCTGTGCTGAATGGGTGCCTATTCTTTGTAATTGAAGTGAGAAAAAAACGAGGAAAGTGAATTAGAGGGAGGACCCTCCCCAAAATTCAAGAATTTATTTTTTAAAAGTGTGTTTTTATTCTTACACATTTAAACTTCTATCATCTTCAAAGTACTCTCTGGTTGATGCAATACACCTTAGTGAGACACTTTTTCCACTGCTCAAAACAGTTTTTAAACTCGTCCATTGTGATGCCTTTTAGCGCTTCTCCCGTTTTTTGTTTCACCTCTTCCACATCAGCAAAATGTCTCCCTTTGGGAATCTTTTTCATCCAGGAAAACAAAGAAAAGTTGCTTAGGTTGAGATCAGGTGAATTGGGAGGGTGAGGCATGGGGGCCATGCTGTTTTGGGTCCAAAACTGCTGAACATTCAGTATAGTGTGGGCAGGTGTGTTGTCATTGTGGAAGAACTAGTCATCCATTTGCCACAACTCTGGACATTTCTTCTACAAATTGTGATGCAACCTTCTCAAAGTTTCCAGATAAACTTTTCATTGATCGTTTGATCCAGAGGAACAAGTTGTGAGTGCACGATCCCTCTCATATCAAATAAACAAATGACCACTGTTTTCACATTTGACTTCATTTTTCATGCTTTTTTGGGTCGTGGGGAAATGGCAGTTCTCCATCGACTAACTTAATGTTTTGTTTTGGGTTCCTAACCATAGCACCAATATTCATCACCAGTTATGACACTGGAAAGAAATCAGGATCAGCCTCCAACTGCTCCTTCAAACCAATGGACACAGCCAAGCGATTGTCTCTTTGTTCAAGCGTGAGCAAGTGAGGCACAAATTTTGCTGAAACTCGTTTCAAGCCCACATTTTCAGATAATAATTTTGTTTTTATGGGGAGGGTTCCCCTTGTACAGGCCCATGAGCTTGGTGGTCTTTTCCTGATAATCACGTGTCTGACATTCTGCTTTCTTCGTCTCTTTCCAAAGTTTTAGAGAGATGGTTTTCCTTTTTTTTTTTTGAGTTGGAGTCTCACTCTGTCACCCAGACTGGAGTGCAGTGGCTGCTCCCAGCCACCGCAGCCTCGAACTGCTGGGCTCCAGCGATCCTTCCACCTCAGCCTTCCAAGTAGCCGGAATTACAGGCATGCACTACCACGCCCAGCTGATTTTTTGATTTATTGTAGAGATGAGGTCTCGCTGCCCAGGCGGGTCTCGAACCCACGGGCTCAGGCAGAGAGATGGTTTTCTAAGGAGGCAATTTTGTGGGGTCTCTCAGGGTCCAGTCAGTGTCATGTTTGGCTAAGGCATTAAGAGTTTCATTAAGCCCTGAAAGAAAAATGGAATCAAAAAGTTTAATGGAGCCGGGCTCGGTGGCTCAGCCTGTAATCCCGCACCTTTGGGAGGCTGAGGTGACTGGATTGCCTGAGCCCGCGGGTTCGAGACCTGCCTGGGCAGGCGAGACCTCATCTCTACAATAAAAATCAAAAAAATCAGCCGGGCATGGTAGCGCATTCCTGTAATTCCCGCTACTCGGAAGGCTGAGGCGGAAGGATTGCTGGAGCCCAGCAGGTCGAGGCTGCGGTGGCCGGGAGCGGCCACTGCACTCCAGTATGGGCGACAGAGTGAGACTCCAACTAAAAAAAAAAAAAAAAAAAAAGTTTAATGGTATCATCTATTAAGTAATTGATACCAGATTTTTGCTGGAAAGCCTTTTCAAATTGGTCAGAATAATCTAAGACAGACATATCTTTCTTTTGAGTACATCACTGAGTGACTTTCCAATTAATTTAGTGGGGAAAACACTAAAATGGCCTTTAACAAATCAGTGGTTACTCTCTTTGTTTTTGTTGTGGCCATTTTCTCTTCGAAATAAAGTCCTCTAGAAGTTTTATCCACTCAGCCAGGCACATCCATTCTTGAGTCAGGACATTCTCCCCAGCATATGAATTAACTGGTAGATGTCAGGGAGTCTCAGCTGGTATGTGCTTATGCTTAAATCAAAGTGTTGTTCAGATTTAAGGTAGTTAGTTTTAGGACTAGGAAAATCTTTAACAATGACCAAGAGTTCAGATTTGGATCAAGAAGTATAAGAAATGGTTGGACCTCTTTCTCATACTTCTGCATTTTCAGTTATTTTAGGATGTTTTAGGGTTTTTTTGGGGGGGGGTTGGGGTCTGTCATCCAGGTTGGAGTGCAATGATCACAGCTCACCTCGGCCTCGAACTCCTGGACTCAGGTGATACTTCTGCCTTAGCCTCACTGCATTTTCAGTTATTTTAAATGGGGCAATAAGAGGAGTTGAAGGCCTATGTAGGGTGGTCTTGGGATAGAAGGCGAGGGAAATAAGGGAAGTTCAGAAAGAGGGTGGTGGCAGAGAATAAAGTGGAAGCAATGCAGAGGGAGTGAAAGGAGGGGGAGAAGGGTTTAGAGTACTTGGGAGAGCACGATCTGGGCTAGGAGGATTTTCAAGTTTTTGGATTTGTTGATTAATTTTAGAATTAGTTTCTTTCAAGGAGGCAGAGATCCTTGATTGCATTTGGAGTTTTCAAAGTACTGATTAAAGAAAGCCTTCCACTGTCTTTGAAAACTCCAGATTCCTCTTTGTTCTAATTGCATGCCTAAATAGACTAGCTTGGGGATACTGAAAGTTCCCCATTGTGGTCAACACATTTTAAATCAACCCAGGTTAATTTTTCCAGAACCTTAAATAGACACAGGAATTAGACACAGGAATTTTCTCTGTAGTTTTTAAACATAAAGGCTGATAGTGTACCAGAAGGCAGCTGGTTAAGAACCAGTTCCTTAGAACATGGGTTACCCATTGTAATCACCTAATGAGGGTGTCCCTTGGAATGCAACCAAAGCTCGAGTGTCCATGCAAAACCTCAATTGTAAGCATATCTCAAATGTGAAAGTGTGCCACAAAATGTGAGCATACGCTACAGGATCAGTGGAGGCAGATAAACAGGCTCCCTGGAGAAAAAGTTTTCAGAGCTCAATCTAAATCAGGAGATCTTGGATCCAAGAGGGCTTACCTGAATCTCCTTCTCAGCAGGGTCAGGAAACAACTGAACAAATAAGATGTTCCAGCAGTCCTGATAGTGTGGGGAAGGAATGCGGGGGGCCATTCCAGATGCCATCCTTGTCATCAGGCAAATGTTAACAAAACAATGGGAAGCTTTATTTTGAAAAAGAATCAATCTGCAAATGGGGCGACACAGCCTCTGATGTAAATCAAAAGCATGCACAAGAGAAGAAAAATGGATCTGGCTTTTTAGGGAAACTTCCTACCCCTCAATCAGGTTCACATATGTAAGTGAATAATTAAAACTAGTTCAGTCCCAAATCCTTGAAGGCAATTGAGTCCTGATTGGGTAGTTAGTTTCCAAGCCCAAACCAGAAATCTCTGTTGGATGTCCCTTTCAGGTTGCTGGTAGGATTTTTCCAGCTGGGGAGTCTGAGCTCCTGTTACAGGAACTGCCTTCCTTACCTGGGAGGAGGCATAAACAGGATGTTCTTTTGGAGCCACCCTTTCCAGGAATACAGGGCCATGACCACCCTTTTGTGAATCACCATGGACTCTGGGTTAGTTTCACCTCACATATGAAATTTGTTACAAAAAAAAGAATAGCTGTATATTACTCCTCAGAAAAAGAATTGTCCCAGTTACAAGATTTAAAGGAAACATCCTGTGGAAATAGGCCTAAGAATCTTCTCAGACTATGTTCTAGGTTCAATTCACCTCCAAGAATTTTTGTCCTTAAAAGTTTTCTCTCACAGCTTCCCTTCTTTATATATCCAGGCAGGACAAAACATAAACATGAGCTAAAGTGAAATGTTTTGGTTTTTTTTGAGTGGGTGTCTCACTCTGTCGCCCAGGCTAGAGTGCAGTGGCATGCTCATGGCCACCACAGCTTTGACCTGCTGGACTCCAGCAATCCTTCCGTCTCAGCCTTCTAAGTAGCTGGAACTATAGGCGTGCGCTATCACGCCCGGCTAATTTATTTATTGTAGAGACGAGGTCTCACCAAGTTGCAAGTTGCCCAGGCTGGTCTCGAACCCCTGAGCTCAGGCAATCCTCTGGTCTCAGGCCTCCCAAAGTGCTGGGATTACAGGCTTGAGCCACTGTGCCCTGCCCTAAAGTGACACTTCAAAGAAGGAAATACAGAAAACATTAGGAGATAGAATGAGCAATAATCTTAATAACATTATGATGGTGATAGGAGAAAGGAGGTTTAAGTCATCTCGAGTACTTGCCTGCCTAAATGTAATTTATCTGTGGTATTTCATCATGCTAGTGTATAATTTTACATTTTAAATGGTTCAACAAATGGTTCAATAGATTATAGATCTAGACTTCAAAGTTTATTGCCTCTATTTTATAAATAAAATTTGCTAATGCTTGCTAATGGAGGTTAACTGTCTGCAGCTTAAAAGAGACCCTGCGGGGGGGGGG
>NW_007255229.1:23729-58614 GCF_000164805.1 Carlito syrichta | reverse complement strand
ATTTTTTTTTTTTTTTTTTTTGAGTTGGAATCTCATTCCGCTGCCCAGGCTGGACTGCAGTGGCAAGCTCACCGCCACCCCATCGTCTTTCTGCTGGGCTCTGGCGATCCTTGCGCCTCAGCCTTCCGAGTAGCTGTAACTACAGGCGCGTGCTACCAAGCCCGGCTAATTTTGATTTTTACTGCAGAGACGAGGTCTCGCCAAGTTGCCCCAGCTGGTCTCAAACCTGCAGGCTCAGGCAATCCACTCGCCTCGGCCTCCTAAAGTGCTGGGATTACAGGCTGAGCCACCGAGCCCGGCGGATTTTTTTTTAAGAGATGGGGTCTGTCACCCCAGGCTGGAATACAGTGGCAGGATCACAGTTCACTGCAGCCTTGAGCTCCTGGGCTCAAGGATCCTCCGCTTCAGCATCTTGTGTAGCTGAGCTCACAGGTGCGAGGCAATGAACAGGCTATAGTGATTTTAAAAAGGCTCTTTTCAAGGCCGAGGCAGAAGGATCACCTGAGTCCAGCAGGTCGACGCTGCGGTGGCCGTGAGCGTGCCACTGCACTTCAGCCTGGGCGGCAGAGTGAGACTCAAAAAAAAAAAAAAGACTATTTTAAGGCTATTTTCTTCGCACCCCTGTAGTGTCAGCTACTTGGGATGCTGAGGCGGGAGGGTCGCTTGAGACCAGAGTGGGCAACAAAGCGAATCCTCTTCTTAAAAATAAAGGCATGCTGGGCTCGGTGGCTCAGCCTGTAATCCCACGCCTTTGGGAGGCTGAGGTGAGTGGATTGTCTGAGCCCGCGGGTTCGAGACCCACCTGGGCAGGCGAGACCTCATCTCTACAATAAATCAAAAAATCAGCCGGGCGTGGTAGCGCGCGCCTGTAATTCCGGCTACTCGGAAGGCTGAGGCGGAAGGATCACCGGAGCCCAGCAGGTTGAAGCTGTGGGGGCCGGAAGCGGCCACCGCACCCCAGTCTCGGCGACAGAGTGAGACTCCAACTCAAAAAAAAATAAAATAAAATAATGGCTGTTTATTTTTCGTCACTGTAGCAGATCCGAAGTAAAACCATCGCTCAACTGTATCTTGATAAAACATGGTAGGTAACAAATAAAGACTCTCAAACTTCTCTGTCATTAAAAGATTTGTGATACCCAAGCAATGATGCCTATATTGTACAATGCTTAGGACAGGGTGATAATTATTTTTAACCAGTACTTATGGGAAAAATTTCATTTGGCAATTCCCCACCCTTTGATCGTGAGGGGCCTCATGAGCTCCTACAAGCAAGGGGATTAGAACAGTGGCTAGTACGTAAACCACTGGTAGTCTTTGGCCCCACCCAGCCGGAACACAGTCCCGGGTCTAGTCGCCCCCTGGCGGCCATTCCAGACTTCCGCCTCCTCCACCAGGCGCAGCTGCCGCAGCCCGCGTGGCCTCTGCTGCGTCACATCCGGCCCGTGCGAGTCCGGATTCAGAACCCGCGCGATGAAGTGCGTGTTTGTTACCGTAGGGACCACCAGCTTTGACGACCTGATAGCGTGTGTGTCGGCGCGCGACAGTCTGCAAGTGAGTGGGGGAGGCGAGCTGGCTGCGGCGTGGCTCGCAGCGCTTCACTTGCCGCCGCCAGCCTCACTGCTGGTCTCCTAACCTTGCCTGACCGCCCCGTTGGGAAGGAATTCCCTCAGCTCTACCACAGGTGCCGTCGCTCCTCTGCTGGCTGTTCCCCACACCCGGCTGGGCCCTCCTCAGGCAGGCTCCCCCGTATCTCGGGGGGTGGGGCATCCTCTGACTCAACAGTCCCCAGCCTTTATGGCATCAGGGACCGGTTTCGTGGAAGAAACTTTCTCACGGACGGGGGTTCGGGATCATCAGGCGTTAGATTCTCATTAGGAGCACGCAACCCAGATTCTTCGCATGCGCAGTTCCCGATAGGGTTCGCGCTATGAGAATCGAATGCCGCCGCTGATTCGACAGCGAGCGGAGGTCCGCTCAGCCGCCGCTCACCTCCTGTTGTGTGGCTCGGTTCCTGATAGGCCCCGAGGAGTTGGGGACCCCTGCTCTAACTCCAGTTCCTGTTCCCCTTCCCGCGGTTGTTCCTCCTCCTCTCCTCGGCTCCTCCTCTTCCTCTCCCCGGCTCCTCCTCTCCCCGCTTTCCCGCCTCCATTCTCTGCCTCGGCCCCTCCTCCTATGCCTCTTTCCCTCATAGCTGGGGCTTCCGGCCCGCCTCCTGGGCGCTTCTCAGACGTCCTGTGGGCGGCGCAGTCGGCGCCTGGTACCTCAGCCCGCCGAGTCCGCCATCCCGGCGCCTCAGACGCGCCGCGCGCCCGGCTTTGCTTAGTCCCCGCGCGTTGGGCTGGGGCTCGGTTTCGCGTCCGCGCTGTTCCACTCCTCAGCGCGTCTTCTCCGCAGGGCTCATTGTTCTCGCAGACCAGCCGGTGAGGGAGACCGAGGCTGTTTGTTGGTTTCCTCCCTAGTTTGCGACTCCCTTTTTCTAAGTCTTTCCTGTTCTCCTTTGAGCGGGACCGGTTCTTTTCCGACTCGGCATGCTGGGTCGCTAACATTACCCAGGGCTTGTGAGGTACCTTGTAGGACCTGGGACGGGGAAAAAGGGATAGTTTTGAAACTAATTGAAGTCGGCCTCAGCGGCAGTAATGCTCCGGTCTGAACTCCGAATTTTAGGATTTGTTGTTCCTGCTGTTTTTTACAGTACCCCGTTTAAAAGGCCCGCTTTTTCTTGTTTCCTGTTTCAGATCATCAAGAGCCTTGGTTACGACCGACTCATCCTCCAAATAGGTAGAGGAACAGTGGTACCTGAACCATTCAGCACTGAGTCCTTTACTCTGGATGTTTATAGGTATAAGGATTCCTTGAAAGAAGACCTTCAGAAAGCAGATCTTGTTATTAGTCACGCAGGTAAAGTGCCTCATTATCTCAGATGTTTAAAAAACCATCTTTGATGAACAATAAGTAAATAACCTTTTTGAGCTAAAACAAAATCAGAGTAATTCATTGAAGCTCTCTTGAATTTAACACTTACTTGAATTTAATGATTGGGAACTTTATTGGAAATAATTTAGTATTTCTAGGTGAGAGAAGGATGAGAAATAATCATTGCAACCCAACTTTACATTAAGAAACCCTAAACACAGAGCAAAAATGATTTACCCAATTACATGTGTAATGATTATCAACTTGAAATTAGTATTTGGGCTTAGATCTGAAGGTATGTTCACCCTGCTAATTAGTTGGATTGGTCATGGAAAAATTGGTTTTGAAATTTTTTTTAACTTTTTTACCAAATGTGAGTCTGAAGTGAATGCAGTTAAAAACACTCTTGAACAAGAAATTTACAAGTAAAAGTAGTTCTTCAATAAATTGCTCTTCAGGGAACCATTATCATCCATTAATAATAATTACCTGATGATCTAGTTAATTAGTATGTTAGTACCTTCAGAAGAACTGCTTTTGAGAAACATTGCAATTTTGAGTGCTGTGAAGGTGAATGCTTTTTTTTATTGTTTTTTTTTTTTTCTAGTGAGTTGGAGGTTCTTACTCTGTCTCTAAGCTGGAGTTCAATGGCAGAGTCATGACTCACCACAACCTTGCCCTCTTGGTCCTAGGTGCTCCTTCCGCTTCAACCTCCGGAGTAGTTGGGACTAGAGGCACATGCCACCACCTGGCTAATTTTTCTGATTTTTTTTTTGTTTGGAGACAACATCTTTCTATGTTGCCTAGGCCGGTCTTGAGCGATCCCCCCCTTGAAGGCCTCCCAAAGTGCTAGGATTACCACCGCACCTGGCTTTCTTGGTTTTTTAAACATTCTATTTGAGGACAGAAAAGTCTTTAGAAATAGATGTTACCAAAAGATTATCATCATCAGTGATAAAGTAATGTATTGTTCAAGTCAGTTTTCTAACACTTTAATTAGAGAGCAATTGATAACTATACTTTTGTTGCTTTGAATGTATAATTGAAAGACCTAGCTATAAAGCTTGGTGGAACACCTTAACTTTTTTCCTTTTTTTTTTTTTTCTGGAGTTGGAGTCTTGCTCTGTTGCCCAGGTTGGAGTGTAGTGGAACATTCACGGCCACCGTACCCTTGACCTGCTGGGCTCTGGTGATCCTTTTGCCTCAGTATTCCAAGTAGCTGAAACTACAGGCATGCACCCCCACACCCAGCTAATTTTTTTATTTATTGTAGAGATGAGGTCTCATCAAGTTACCCAGGCTGGCCGCAAATCCCTGGGCTCAGGCAATTCTCTCGCCTTGGCCTCCCGGAGTGCTGGGATTACAGGCGTGAACCACCATGCCTGGCCAGAGCACTTTTAACTTTTTAAAAATGGTATTAACAAATTTGATTTATTTTTGTAGGTGCAGGAAGCTGTTTGGAGACTCTAGAAAAAAGAAAGCCACTTGTGGTGGTTATAAATGAAAAGTTGATGAACAATCATCAACTGGAATTGGCAAAGCAGCTACACAAAGAGGGGCATCTCTTCTACTGTACCTGCAGGTATACTAGAGACTATTTGATTTCTTGCCTTGGTCTCTCCATAGCTGTTCCTTTTACCTACCTACCTAACCCATCTGTTTCTTTTGCCTTTTATCTTCTCCCACCTAACACAATACTTTGATTTTTCTCACCTGTAAAACTCTCCCATTTGTTTGTCTCCTACCTTAACTGTGATCTTTGTATTGTGTTTCTACCTGTTATCTGTGGCTCTTGCCTTGCCTGTGAATGTCTGAGTATGTGTGTATTTGTTCTGAGTGCACAATTCTTAAAGAATCTTAATTTTTGAATTCATTGTTTAGTGTTTCGTTATTCAAGGAAAGCATTTGGTCATTTTAGTTAAGATTTTGCTTTCAGTTAGTCTGCTGGAATCTCTAAATGAGATTTACTCATTCATTTATTCAACTATACCTAATATGTAACAGGCACTGTTTTAGGTGCTGTGGATACAGTGGTAAACATGAGATAAAGTTCCTGCTTTCATGTAGCTTATACATTCTAGTGGTAGAAGATTGACAGTAAACAAGTTCACAAATGAGCAAGATAATTTCACATGGTCAGATATGCTATGAAAAAAGTTAAGACAGGGTGATGTTATAGCTGGATTGAAGACTAATTAGATGAGCTTGTCAGAGAGTACATGACATTTGAGCTGAGAAGAATTACAAGGAATAGCCAGTCATGTGAAGGCAGAGGGAATAGCAATTGCAAAAGCTCTAAGTTAAGAATGAACTTAGAATTTGGTGTGCTTGAGGAACCGAGGGAAGGTTAATGTGGCAGAAGCATAGTGACCAATGGAGAGTATAAGATGAAGCTAGTCATAGCTCATGTACAGTTCTGATTTTATTCTATGTTTAGTGGGAAGCCATTGGACTATTTTAAGCATAGGAATTACTTTATGATAAGGAATGTTATGTTCTAGAAGTATATTAGAATTCAATGAGAACTGATCATTACAAGAAAAGAATGAAGAAAATTGCTGGTTTGTTTTCTATTAGTTCTTCCTTGAGACACTAGAAGCTTGCCAAAGGGCCAGGTCAGTAATACCCAGTTGTTTCACTTTAAAACCTATCCTTCTAAGTAAATTCTACATAGACTTATTCCTCTCTCTATATATGTATTATAGTAAATTGAAATTATTTTTTTTTTAGAAAGTAGGATTTATTAAGAAGACAGAAAAGCTCCCATAGTGGGAGGGGACCTCAAAGAGGTTGCTCGAAATTAATTTTAAAATAAGAAATCCTAGAAGGCACTGGCTAGAACATAATAAGCTTTTCTTTTAATTTTACTGCTTTTGTCTCTTAGGCACTTAGCAAATACTTGTTCATTCATTAAATATTTAGCAAGCACCTACTATGTGCCAGGCATTATTCTTGACACTTGGTATACATCAGTGAACAAAAGAGACAAGGATTCCTGTTCTCATTGAGAGGAGGCAGATTCACTGTTTCAGGAGTAAAATTGTTGGTGTCCTCATCCCTATAATGATGGAGAAGAGGGAATGTCAAGGTGGCTCTGTGATACAGATGCCAGTCTTGCACTTCTTTGAGTCATAGGAGAAGCTAGATAATTAAAATTATGTATGCTTCAGAAAATGGGCATATATGCCCTTGGGTAGTTGAGATTGATAGAATCATTTTTAAAAGAGGAATAACCTCTTATCTTCCTAATTGGTTTATGCAAGTCAATTTTTCCAGATACTTTTAGTGATATTTTCATTCTGAATGTTAAATCAGTTTTGATTTTAAATATGTGCAGGAAAACACTTATTTCATAAACACACTTTTTACGGAGGCTGAAAAGGAAACTGTATGAGTCTCCAGTTTATTCATTTTTTTACAGTTTTAGAAGTCTTTTTCCTATATTAATTTCAAGAAAGTCACACACAAAACAGTAAGAATCAATAATTAGTTGTATTTTTTGTTAGGTAAATTATTTATTTTCCCCAAACTTAGGCTGGTGGTATGTCTATTGTCATAGTGCCTAGTTTAAATAAATTTCTGTAGTAATACTTTTGTGTTTACAACCTTATTTCCAGCATGCATGGTGGTTTTATATTGTTTACTTACAGTTAGATTTATGGTAGTAAATTACTGGCAAAAAAAAGTTACTTCATAATCTTTGTGCATGATCTAGTACACCTCCTAGCTTATTTTCTTGTCTGACAGCTATTACTTTTGGTTTCAATTTTTATTTTTATTTTTATTTATTTATTTATTTTTATTTTTATTTTTATTTTTTTTTTGAGTTGGAGTCTCACTCTGTCACCCAGACTGGAATGCAGTGGTCGCTTCCGGCCACCACAGCCTCAACCTGCTGGGCTCCAGTGATCCTTCCGCCTCAGCCTTCCAAGTAGCTGGAACTACAGGCACGCACCACCACGCCCGGATGCTTTTTGATGTAGAGATGAGGTCTCGCCAAGTTGCCCAGGAGGGTCTCGAACCCACGGGCTCAGGCAATCCACTCACCTTGGCCTCCCAAAGCGCTGGGATTACAGGCTGAGCCACCGAGCCTGGCTGGTTTCAATTTTTAAATTATTTTCATGAATTAAATTTGCTCCCATTTAAATCTTCCCAGTCTTTTATGCACCTAATCCTGACTTGTACCCCATGTCTTTACAATTAAAAAAAATCTTCCCAGCCCTGAGTCATATTATAAAACCCTATGAACACGTTTTTCATAAAATAACATTTCTGAAATATTTCATTTGACATAGGCAACAAAGTGCTGAATTTACATTGACATTTTATAGTACTCTGTGTTGTTCTAATAATCCTAGTATGTATACCTGTAATATTAAAATACATAAAAATTAACGTGTACAACTTTTTAAGAAGCACCACTATGTTCTTGGAAGATATATTCAGTCATCAAGTGGGCAACAGATGAAGTATGGAATTTTCTCCCATGTTACCTAATATTTTTCTTCTTTTGTTTTAGCACGCTTCCTGGGCTGTTACAGTCAATGGACTTATCAACACTGAAATGTTATCCTCCTGGCCAGCCAGAAAAATTTTCTGCATTTTTGGATAAAGTTGTTGGATTACAAAATAAACACTAAACTCTCAACACTTTAAAAACACCCTCCAAATCCAACCTATGGGATGTGATTAAATCAAATTAAATACATAATACATATTTACAGAATAGTATAAATTAACAAACATCATACATCTATATAATGTAAAGGATATTTTATAGTGTGCACATTTGCATTTGAGTCCAAATCCTAATTGCAGTTTAGTAAAATTATTAGATTTGTGCTGATTGTCAATATGTAGTGAATATCCTACAATCCCAGATGGACTTGGAATAATGGAAAAAAAATGAACTTTGAAAAATTTGACAAGGACTATAAATGTAGTTAGTTTGCTTTTTGGAATAAAAAATGAAACAGTAACAACTTAAAAAATTTTGCATGAGAGTTAGCATCATTAGCTTCATAATCTGAGGAGCCAAACCCCCCCAAAAAAACAGTTGATATGTTGTGCTCTGTGATAAAATGTTTAGTCATTTCCAAAAAAGTTGATCAAGTTAGTGATCTATTGTACTTGGAGAAACTACTTTTATCCTTAAGAATAGAGTGGAGTGGATATGTTCACTTTTTTCCTTTAAAATATAAATAGTGACAAAATAACCTTGCCTAATGTCAAAGCTTTACTAGCTTTAGAAGAATACTCACAAAGGATTTATACTGATAGAACTTTCTGTTATTTTTTAAGGATCTTCTTTTCATAGTGGTAATGAAACATTTATTGTAACAGAAATTTACAATTTATGTGCTTATAAAGTTAGTTTTCAAATGAATAATGAATGGCCTGATGTGTATAATGACTTAAATATGTGGTTTTAAAATTTACATGATAAATTGAGATAAATACGTTATAAAATTCTTTCTGATTAGAGTATGTAGTCTCAAGACCTTTAAAATAAACTGGATTATCCTTGAGTGTCCATAGTTCTCTGGTAGAATGTTGAGATACAGTTTATCTGTAAAAGAACATTCACTATGAAGATCTTCCATTATATTATCCTAAAATGTTAAATGTTCCAAACATTTTACTTGGAATATATTTTATAATGTTTTGTAGATTTATTTTCCTGATTGTATTCTACTTAGGCTAATATTAAAATTAAATTCTTACTGATGGTAGGAGTTGGTGGCTGAGAAGTGCTCTGGGTAGCAGGAGGAAGCCAACTTGGATTAAAATTTTGCTGAGAATAATCTAAAAAGTGAGTAATTTATATAGTTGGGAATTCACAGCACCATAATCATAATTGCATATTAATGTATACTGATGTTTTAGGAAAGGTCCTATTCAAATCCAGGAAGAGACTCTAGTGTTTTCTGGGCCTCTTTTAAATATGTTTTTTCATTTGAGAAAAATTGTGGTTTAAAGTTCTTACTGGTCCCTCAGCTTTTATAGTTTTTTTATGGCTATGAAAGGATGGGTCCACTCAAATATCACACCATGAAAAACCATGTGGCCCCCAAATCATCTACTTTCTACCTTCCTACAAGAGTGCAAGCCTAGATTCCGTTATTTAATTTGGTAGATGCTTACTTAAACCATTGGTGTCAATTGTGTATAGCAACATTTCTGACTACACTTTTGTGGGGTTTTATTTCAACTGTGGCTTTTTAAATCAAAGGAAACTTCAGGATCATTTCGTGGCAGAGATTCTTAAGATTATCTAGTCCAATTCTGTCATTTCTCAGATGTTACAATTTGCTTTTGGCAGAGCTGCCCCTAGAAGCAGCTACTTAATTCACAGTCTTGTGCTCTTTCTACCATATATAATATACATTGTAAGCTATTTATTATTGTTTGCCTAGTATTTTAGTTACTCTAATCACTTCTAAGGAAGGATTTTTTTTTCTTCCCCAGAAATTCTTTATTTTAGTAGGAATTTCACACATACCTGGATTTTTCTTCAGTGTATGACAGCCTTACCTAGGACTTAGAAATCTGTGATTTCTGAGTCTTTGGAACCCAGTGAAATGCTCTCGATAGGATTGATACTAGACTGAATGAATTACAACTTTGAGACAAAGAATTGTAAACTTTTGGAGTTGGAAGAGAATGTAAAAAAATAAAAAGTTCTTTTAAACCACTCATTTTATAGATTAGGAAACAGGCTAAGAGAAATTAATTGCCAAGTTTACATCTTATTGAAAAAGATGGTAATCAGAGTTCTGGTTGGAATATTTGCTCAATCAAATTTTTTTGGTTTCATTATATGGCAGAGATACAGATTCTTGAAAATGATAAGTGGAATACAATTTATTTCACAATTTTCAATTAGAGGTATTTAAATTATCAGGGATAAGGAAGTAAAAGAGAGTTTAGTATTGGGAAATTCACATTGTGGATAAGTTCAGAGGTAGACAGTTAACAATAGAAATCTTGTGGTGTTGGGATGTGATGTTATGGGATGGCCTTAGGAATTTGGGATTTGGAAAGTTAAGAATTTTGAATGACTACATGCTTGTAGTTTGGGAGGAAAGAAAGCTGGAAGGATTTGGTGGTAAGATTAGTACAACTGATGAATTTGAGGTAGGGTTCTGGAACATTTAAAGTTATTATCTGCAAGCACTATCAAGAATCTGATTTTAGGTACCTTAGAGCTCTATTTTGTGTACTTTTAAAGGCAAGTCATGTACAGGCACAAAGGAAGATATTAAAAGATTTTCCGCCACTTTGGTAATTTGAGGAAGAGTTTTCCAAGGCTAAAGTCAGGAATGGCTAGCAATGAAGATATTTTTCTTTGTGTTTTATTATGGTATAAGCACTTAATTCTGACTTGTGTATAATATAAAATTTGTGGAGATGACTAAAAATATGTAGTCTGAGAAATGAGATAGGGACAAATTTGAAATTGATTTTTGAGAAAGATTTGGAAAGGGTGGTCATGGTAGCCATGTGGTGATCCTTTTTCTGTTGTACAGCTAGTAGCATATTTTTATGGGGAAGTGGGGAATAAAAACACTTGGTTAACACTTGTTGAGTGCTTAGTATGTATCAGCTAATATTCAGAGCACTTTACATATATAAAGTCACTTAATCTTCACAATAATCCTATGAAATGGTTTGCTGTGGTCTGGAAATTGTAATTGGAACACTGAATTCCAGTGTATTTCTGCACTTTATGGGGACAGTAGGACAGAATATTTGAAATCAGAGGATCATCCCAAGAAATTCAGATTGTATGCTAGCCATAGGTGTATAACTTATTTGAGTTTTTACATTGCTACTTAAAAAATCACACTGATTGCTACTCATAGGATCCATGTGGAGAGACTCTTCCAGTTAGTGTACCTGATTTCAAGTTAGTTACTGGTCTTTTTTTTTCTTAAAATATTCATGTTTTAAGGTTCTTTTTTGGATCCTCCTTGCTGTATAATTTTTGCTTGGTATTTTCACGACTCTCAGAGCTTCTACTACTTTGACTCTCCTATCTATATCTCCTGGACTGAATCAATCCTCTTACCTCTGCCTCCCAAAGTGCTGGGATTGCAGACTTGAGTCACCGCGCCTGGTTTTTTTTATCTCCCAACTATGATTTGAGACTCTAAATGGTATTTCCAGTTGCCTGTTGATCATTTTTTAAAAATCTCAAACTTTTATATCTATTGATTACCCAGTACCTCAGCTTTATTTCCTAAGTATCCTAGCCCATTTATGTATGTGTTCAATCAGTCATTTAATATAAATACATAAAGAGAATCTACTTTTTGTATCAGCAGGACTTAAGAAATGATTCCTGCTCTGGAAGAACTCTTACAGTCTTGTTGGGGAGGACCTATGTCTTACTCATTCTTGAGTCCTCTGCCTGAAACACTGTAGGCATTCCATAAATGATGAATGCACTTCTGTAACTTACTACTCTTTTCTTATTATCTTAATTAGGAGCAGGTATTGCTTCTAGGAAACACTCATTTGCACACATTTATTTCATAATGTCTTTGGTTTGACTCCAAAATATCTAGTATATCTCTAGTTCAGAAGAAAGATGTGATCATTATATTGTATGGTAAATTTGTAGGATCAAGTATTTACAGGAATGGCGTCCCAAATATAACAGTGCTGATCCTATGCTATATCCTCATGGTGTTTAAGAGTCTGTCAAATAGTGGTACTTATTGGGGATTTGCAGTAAAACATGATGTTAAAAATCAGGTATATAAAAAGCAGTAGCTATAGTGTTTTCCAGTAAAAGATTATAAGGGCAAAAGTTAAGGATACCACCAAATGGTATTTAATTACTGCTTAAATTGTTAATTCCTCACATGAATATTCCATTACAATCCTTGTATAGTTTTTAAATCTTACAATTTTTATAGGTGGTTAAACAAAAAGTAGACAAATCTAGGTAACATCAAACAAATGTAGAATACGTGCTTCTTAATGTTGGTACTGATTCTTAAAAAATTTTGAGGAGCTTTTTATACCATTATGTGGCAGCTATCTTGGTATTTCGCTTCTAAATCTTTATTGGTTTTATGAATTTTTACTACATTCTGGCCAAAATTATTTTTATTGATATTCTCAACCATATCTTTACTTTTTAATTTTTTCAATTTCTTTTTGAGTCAGAGTCTCACTCTGACTCCCAGACTGGAGTACTGGGCTCGGGTGATCCTTCTTCCTCAGCCTTCCAAGTAACTGGAACCACAGGCATGCGCCTCCATACCTGACTATTTTTTTTGATTAATTGTAGAGACAAGGTTTCTCCAAGTTGCTCAGGCTCGTCTCGAACCCTTGGACTCAGGCAATCCTCTTACCTCTGCCTCCCAAAGTTCTGGGATTACAGGTGTGAGCCACCGTGCCCGGCTTAACCATATCTTTAAACATGATTTTATCTTGATGGCAGCAGTCCTGTTCTTTAAGGCATTGGTTCTTAAGCTTATTTCAGTCATGGACTTCTTTAAAATATTTAGAACTATTACTTCTCTTCCTACTTACACATACACACAATTTTGCAATGCCTTTCGGGGAATTTACAGGTACCTTTTGAAGGCTCCAGATTAAGAATCCTTAGATTGATAACTTCATTCCTTGGTCATTGCTCATTAATATTTTGTGATAACTCCTAGACTCCATTTTAATTAAACCTTTTTTATTAAATACATTTAAGTTTGGTAATTCTCAGTTTTTATAATGTAACACAAATTTAAAACCTCTTGAAGTTTAAAACATACCACATTTGAAACTAATCTTAATTTTCTTATACTATTAACTCAGTATCTATAACCTATGATGTTTTGTGTAGCACTGTTTCTAACTGATAAAAAGGCCTAAATGGAATTTCAGAAATTTGTAGTACTGTTTTAGAATACACTATATTAGACTGTTTGGTAAAGATAGCCAGTGAAGCAATATAGTGTTGTTAGTTACTCATTAACTGTTAAGTGTGCTTCTAAAGTACTTGCTTGCTGAACTGTGATAGTCACCATTGGAATGATGTCTGAGAAGGCATATATTGCATCTTTTTTATTATTCATTTCTCCTTTTGTACAGGATTAGCATATGGGTCACTTCTCTGCTGCCAATGTGAAATGGGTGGATAATATGCTCCCCAAATAGGAGTGAAAAACATTCCTAAATTCTTGTCTTAAATTGGTAATTTTCTGGATCTCAGTTT
Source organism: Carlito syrichta (assembly GCF_000164805.1). Taxonomy (NCBI): domain Eukaryota; kingdom Metazoa; phylum Chordata; class Mammalia; order Primates; family Tarsiidae; genus Carlito; species Carlito syrichta. Next base: position 45,473 of record NW_007255229.1, on the reverse strand, counting down.
TTCCAGTTGTGAATTAATAAAACTAACTTCTCTCATGGATGATTTCTAAGACACAAAACTAACTGTGTTGCATGTTTAAAAATTTAAAATGCTATTGAAATAATCCATTTTCTCTTGGTTTTTTGTTTGAAGAAGTAGGACTAAGAGCTGTTTTCCTGGAATTCACAATATATAGTCCTAAACAATACAGAAAGCAGAGTCTTCATTGAATTTCATATGTATATTCATACTCAGTATCTAGGTGGGATTATAGTCAGAGAATTATAATTTATTTAGATGTTTAAGTGAATGGGTCTTTTTGGTGCTTCCACACAAAGAAAATCTTCTGATCTTTATTCCTTCATCCCCTAATTCCTGTCTCTAGACAGATCAGACACTGCAGACATGTTAAGTCAAACAACAACAACAAAAAACAATCCTCAGTATTTATGTGCCAATGTGATATATTTTAAAGCAAAGTGTTATTTTCCTTGTTTTGAATCTATATTATTAGGCCTCAGGTGGTGATGAGGAAGAGAGAGAAATGGAAGTAAGTGATTCTTGGTAACATTGGTTCTGTTTTGCATTTCTGAACAAGGTTTACTGCTCTGGAAAATCAGTTATTTCTATTTTTTCCTTCTTATAACGTGAGGAGGAAGTTAAACAGGGTTGTCAGGCCATGTTTTGTTTTAGATCCATTGTGTTCCCCTCCCTCATAAATCTTGCTTTGCCAATTCTTTTTGGATGTCCACTATGAAAAGTTGGCAGCCTCCAATACCAGGGTGCTGTTAAACAACATTTTTAAAGAGTTTGCCACTATATTTTCAGTAATGAAAGGCCTTTAAAAGAGGCTCTGAGCCGGGATCGGTGGCTCAGCCTGTAATCCCGTGCTTTGGGAGGCTGAGGTGAGTGGATTGCCTGAGCCCACGGGACTCGCCTGGGCAACTTAGTGAGACCTCATCTCTACAATTAAAAAAAAAAATTAGCTGGGTGTGATAGCGTGCGCCTGTACTTCCAGCTACTTGGAAGGCTGAGGCGGAAGGATCGCCGGAACCCAGCAGGTCAAGGCTGCAGTGACCGGGAGCGGCCACTGCACTCCAGTCTGGGTGATAGAGACTCCTACTCAAAAAAAAAAAAAAAGCTCTGTAGGATTGAGGAATTATTTCCCCCAATTGGCCTCATGTTATTTGGTACTAAAAATTGAAGTTATTTAAGATTAAGTTTTTAAAATACTAATTGCATTTTCAGTAGGTTCTGTTACAAGTTGTTACATGTTTGTGTTATCTTTAAAAAACTGTGTCTGTTTATTTCATTTGATAAGGTCAGCTATATAATTTATTTGTATGTGAGCCCACTTTTTGCCAGGAAAATAGGCTAACATCCCAAAATTATTAATGTTGATTATAAACTTGACCATCTAAAGAAAGGTCAAGTCTGTTATCTATTATAGGATCACAGAGTAATTCCTTAGACTTGGAATCATAGTTCCTTAGAATTGGAAGAGTACTTAGAGATCATGTAGACTATCTTCTCCATTTTACAGTTGAGGAAACTGAGACCCAGAGGGAATAAAGTGGCATAACCAAGTTCATAATATTCTTTTTATGATACTGTATTGCTTCTCAGAAACTAAATAAAGGCATTATGACATATATACCTCGTATGTTACAGATAATGTGTGCTTTAAAAATAGTCCTGGCATATACCTCATTTAATTCATTGAAGTGTAAAGGAGTGTTATCTTGGAATTACAACCATTAATATTTATATGTTGTACAACAATTGCCCCAATTGATCAGTGAGAGAAGCAATAAATCTAGTAATTAAAGCCACAAATCACATATTCTAGCTAAATTTCAGTATAAAAGTACTAATTATAAAATTAAAGCTCATCAGTTTCATGACAGGTCAAATATATTATTTTAATTTTCTTCAATTTGTTCTATTTTAATCTGTATCTAGAGGTAAAGTGCCTAAAAAGTTTTTAAGACTAATTTTTCTTTCCATTATTTTCAGATGTCAGAGAGGCTACTCATTAGGGATAGGGAAACTTGATGGTGAACCATATTCGAACTTTGACTTGATTTCTAGTAGAATATAAGTGAAATTGTTCTGATTCATATTTTTGTTGTTGTTGTTTGACCAAAGAATAGTTAAACTTAGTTAACGGCTTTGTCTGGTAGCTGCTAACACCAGTTTTTAACACGCTAAATACTGAACATGCAGCATTTTATGTAGTTATTCCAACAACCTTAGATTACAGAAATTCTAGAGCAATATTTCTCAAACTTTGAAACACTGACAAGTTCTATGGAGGAAAAAAAATGTTTGGCAAAGGCTAGATCAAAAAAATTAAGCAGTTACTCTACGCATTCCTTCAAGCCTTTAATGGGCACTGTGAATCTAAAAGGTAGGACTATATAGTATGCAGTGTTTTCCTGAAATTTTGTTCTTGAAATTCTCTTTATAGGAACATTTACTAGTAACTTGTGGAACACAGTATTCTAGAGCAGTGGTTCTCAAAGTGTGTTCCCTGGACCAGCAGCATCAGCATTACCTGGGAACTTTTTGTTAGAAATGTAAATTCTTGGGATCCATTCCAGACCTGTTTCAGAATCTCTGGACAAGAGATAATCTTTTCATAAGCTCTCCACTTGAGAACCACTGTTCTAGAGGCTTACAGAATTGAAGTAGTTTGCTGTGGAAAAATAGCCAACTGAGAATTCAGATGTAATAGATATTTCAAGGACAGTATTCAAAGCCTTGAAATGACTTTCTATTATGTGCGAGATGAAGTTTAGCATTGTCCCACGGGTCCTTAAAAATCCTATTGTAGAAATTTGGAGGGTGAAACCTGTACTTTACTACTTCTAAATCCTACTTATTTATTTTCCCAGTTTACGATGCTATTCTATTACTTGCTCACTAACAATAAAAGTTTTGCATTTATTTTTCAAACTAAGGTAATGCATGTAAATAATTTAAAATATTAGCTAGTTTTACAAAGCTTATAACAGGAAGCAGCAATCTTATGTCCCATTCTTCCCCATCTCTGATTCTGCTTCATATAGGTAACCATACTACTTTATATGTCTTATAAGTAATATGCTCAAACTTTAAAAAAAAAAACTGAATATTATCTGTAGGCTTCCTACATGGAGGAGGAGACTTTAAAAAAATTAATGTTAAATTTATGTTATAGTTTTATATACATTTATAGGGTACAGTGTGATGTTTTGGTATATGTATACGATGTGGAATGATTATCAAGCTACTTAACATATCCATTACCTCACCTATCATTTTTTACAATGAGACATTTGTAATTTATTGTCAGTTACTTTGAAATATGTAATATATTATTGACTATAGTCACTGCTGTGCAAAAGATCTCAAAGTATATGCCTTCTGTGTTTATCAGGCTTTTGTACCCTTTGATAACATTTCCTCCTTTTCTCCTTTCCTACTCAATCCCTTGCCTCCAGTAACTGTCATTCTACTCTTCTATGAGTTCAATTTATTTAGATTCCACATATAGATGAAGTTCTGTCTGCCTTTCTGTGCCTGGTTTATTTCACTTAGCAGAATGTCCCTTAGGTTCATCTGTGTTGTTACAAGTGACAGAATTTTCTTCTTAAAGGCTGAATAGTATTCCATTGTGTATATATACCATATTTTCTTTACCCATTCATCCATTGGTGGACACTTACTTGATTCCATATCTTGGCTACTACAAATAATGTTACAGTGAACATGGGAAGTGTGAATATCCCTTAGATACACTGATTTCAGTTCTCTTGGGTATAGAACCAGAAGTGGATTACTGGATCATATGGTAATGTTCTTTTTAGTTTTTTGAGGAACTTCTATATTATTTTCCATAATGGCTGTACTAATTTCCACTCCCACCAACAATGTACAAGAGTTTCATCTTTTCTTTATCCTTGTCAACAGTTTTTATCTTTGATCTTTTTTTTTTTTTTTTTTTATCGGGGGTTTCTGTCACCCAGACTGGAGTGCAGTAGCATGATCACGGCTCACCACCAGCTCGGGCGATCCTTCTGCATCTTTCTGAGTAGCTGGGACAACAGGTGCTTGCCACAATGCCTGGCTAATTATTTTTATTTTTTTGGTAGGGATGAGGTCTCTCATTCTGTCGCCTGTGTTTTTTTTTTTTTTTTTCTTCCTGAGTTGGAGTCTCACTCTGTTGCCCATACTGGAGTGCAGCAGCCGCTCCTGGCCACTGCAGCCTCGACCTGCTGGGCTCCAGCGATCCTTCCGTCTCAGCCTTCCAAGTAGCTGGAACTACAGGTGTGTGCTACCACGCCCGGCTAATTTTTTGATTTATTGTAGAGATGAGGTCTCACTAAGTTGCCCAGGTGGGTCTCAAACCCACAGGCTCAGGCAATCCACTCACCTCACTCCCAAAGCATGGGATTACAGGCTGAGCCACCGAGCCCAGCGACTGTGTTGATTTTGAACTCCTGGGCTCAAGCAGCCTTCCTACTTCGGTCTCCCAAAGTGCTGGGATTACAGTTATGACATTATTATGATTATTTAAGTATGGTATTGTTCACATCTGAGCTATGTAGTATTCAATGATTTTATTTCCTTTTCTGTAAAACTTTGTTTTATCCAATTTTATTTTTGTCATTTGCCCAGTTTTTAATAGAATATCCCCAAACTCTCCGGCAGAAGTGTACGTCTCACTTTAATATATTCAAACACATACAGTTATCTATACCATTTATTATTTTGTTTTAGATGCCCACACTGGAGTTCTCTCCCTCCCTCATCTGACCTGCTCATTCTTTCGTCCTACTGCATGTCTATCTTTCAGAGATTTCCCTTTAATCCTTATCCTGAAACTTTTTTTTACTTTCCTCCTATTGAATCTCCTATTTCCAGGACTGTTTCTCACCCTTTGTTTGTTTGCCTTCTTTATTTTGGTTTGAAATATCTTCAAGTAACTTATTGAGAAAGGGCGGTAAAGTTTTTGAATCTTTCCTTTCTGAAAATACCTTGTTCTACTCTCCCATCTGATAGATGATGTAGACATTAAAGTCCAAAATAATTTCCCCCCAATCAGGAACTTCCCCCCAATCTAGGGTTTTGTTTCCTTGTTTTTTTGGGGGGGGATTTTATTGCTATTCTTATTGATGATCTTTTGTTGATGGCCTGTTTTTGACTTCAGAAACTTTATTGATATGTGCAGTGCTGATTATCTTTTTTACTTTGTTGTGACCGCTTCATGGATTATTTGAATTTCAATATGGATACTCATGTTCTGCAGTGCTAGAATTTTCTTATGTCGTCGTCGTCATCATCATCATCTTCCTCTCAAATTTCTTCATCACTTTTTGGGCCTCCTGTTGGTTAGATGTTAGCTTTCCTGAGTTGTCTGATTTTTTTTTTCCTTTCTTTCCAATCTTGTCTGTTCTGTGAGCTCCTCAACTCTAAATTCTATTCCTTCTGCTTTTTGTGATATTTATTTTTTAAATTTAAATACAGTAAAATTAGAATTTCTCATATATAGTTCTATAAATTTTGACAAATGAGTAATTATGTAACCATTACCATGGTCAAGATAAAGAGTAATTCCATTGCTTCTATTTATTTCTTCCCTTTATAGTCAACCCTTCCCTTAAACCCTATATACTGGCAAAAAAAATTGATCTGTTTTCTCTTTCTATAGTTTGGCCTTTTTCAGTATGTTATATAAATGAAATCATATGGTGTGTAGTCTTCTGAATCTGTCTTTTTTCACTTAGCATAATGCATTTGAGATTTATACATGTTCTAATATGTGTCAGTATATCATTTTTTATTGCTGGGAAGTATTCTGTTGTATGGATGTATCACAGATTGTCCATTCATCAGTTGAAGGATGTTTAGATTGTTTCTAGTTTTGAGGGACCATAATTATGGATAAAGCTCCTATAAACATTCATGGACAAGTTTTTCTGTGTGCACATTTTTCTTGGGTAGATACCTAGAAGTGGGTCATATACTGGGTCATCATATGGTAACTCTAATTTAATAAAAAACTGCGAAGTTATTTTCAGAGTGGCTGTACTATTTTACATTCTCACTAGCAACATATTAGAGTTCCAGTTGCTCCAAATTCTATACTTGATAAGTGTCAGTTTAAAAGATATCTTTATTTAGTTATTCTAAGAAGTATTTAGTAATATCCCACTAAAGCTATACAGATGCCCGATAAACACGTGAAAAGATGCTAAACATCATTAGCCACTGGGGAAATGCAAATCAAAACCACAGTAAGATACCATTTCACATCCACTAGGATAACTGTTATTAAAAGATGGAAGGGCCAGGCAAAGTAGCTCACACCTGTAATCCTAGCACTTTAGGAGGTGGAGGCAAGAGGATTGTTTGAGCCCAGGAGTTTGAGATGAGCCTAGACAATATAGTGAGACCTCGTCTCTAAAACAAGATAAAAAAAATTAACTGGGCGTGATAGCACGTGCCTTGTAGTCAGTCCCACAGTCTCAGTTACTGGGAGGCTTAGGTGGAAATCACCTGAGCCCAGGAGGTTGTAAGCTCTGGTGAGCCATGATCATGCCACGGCACACCAGCCTGGGTGACACAGTGAGACTGATTAAAAAAAAAGATGGAAACTAACACATTTTGAAGCTTTATTTTACCTTTAGATTTGTGATCCATTTTGAGTTAATTATAGTACAAAATGTGAGGTATAGGTTGAGAATTTTTTTTTTGCATGTTGGGTGGTCAATTGTTAAGGCACCATTTGATGAAGAATACTATCTTGTGTCTATTGAACTGCTCGTGTACCTTTGTCAAAAATCAATTGACTATTTGTGTGGGTCTACTTCTGTGTGCTTCCTTGTGTGTTACTATCCTTTTTCTCCTTTTGTCTTCCTGTCCCCAATTTTACTTGTGCTTGTTTTCAGTTTTCTTCTATTACTTTTCTGGTTCTATCTCTTTTTTGATTTTTTCTTCCCCATTCCCTTCCTCAAAGTGAAGTATATAGATTGTATTAAGTTTTATATGCTTTATTTTTACTTTAAAAAGCAATCGATATGAAGACTTTGTATTTTTCTTTGCAAGTAAAATAAGTAAAAAATGTTTTAACTTCTAAATTATAACCCTTAAGTAATTTTTCTCAGTGAATTACCAGCCTTAAAGAAAGATGGTGATCCCTCTTCCTAAACAGCATGTTTCAGAACTTTTGTAAAAGGTATCATTTCCCCAGTGTTATGGTTTATTTATAAAACAAATACGGTAATTTTAAATTGACTTGCTAAGGGAAGTCAAGATTTATTCCTTTTTTGCCATGTTAACCATTATTTTTTTTCCTAAATTATAAAATAGATTATGATGCTTTTTCTATAGGGGACAGTCATGATTACAACTGGATCCACAAATACAAAAAAGAAAAAAAAGACCTTGAAAGCAGCTTAATGTAACAACTTTTCCGAAGCCAGCTTTTGTCCTATATATTATTGTTTTCTAACACTTGGAACTCTTAATTCAATTCTTTAAGAAAGGAACTGGATTTTAGCATTCAAGTAAAAATAAGACACTTGATTGTGGAGTCAAGTAATAAATGTAACTAGTTCTGTCCTTGACCCTTAATATTTTAGTTTGTTTTTCTCAGAATCCAGAGCAGTTTTTTTCTGGCAAAATGCCCTAATAATACATTGAAACACGCCTTTCACGTTCAATGCCTTTCATACTGTGCCACAGCGTTTTAAAGGTAGGTTATTAAAATGTTTGTGGATAAGATATTCTTTTCATGCTGCTTCCATTTACATTTTTATTTCCATTGTTTAAGAAACTTTTTGCATCTTTCCTTTTTATTAGTGCTGTACAATACTTTGGAGACACTACTTAAGAACTGTATCAGGGATTCCTAGCACAGCTAATAGATTTAGTTTCTGTGACTTTAGCAGAGTTATTATTATCTAAAACTAAATGAGATTACTTCATCATCATATCTGAAATATCCAGGTAATTGCTTTGGTACTTTGCTTGAACTACCCTTAAAGATCAAGGGAGGTCCCACCCCCTTTTTTGTTTTTTAAAAAGATATTCTTAATGCAAAAGCTTACTAGTTATTTAGGCTCAGATTCATCCCCTTTCCTTACTTCCCTGAAACTGTGAAAGGAGCAGGGAAGACTGTATGTAGGGGACTTACTATAGTTGAAAATTCAGGCAGAGATCTTTAAGCAGTGTAATGTGGACCCAGCTACATTCTGTACACCTGAGCCTTATTGTAGTCCCTTTGTAGCCTCGTGCAGCAGTTGCCCTGAGTTAAGCTGCAAGCTTGGTTTCCTTCTGGTCCTGATGCTCAGCTGCTTATGGATACTTTTCTCAACCTTGAGCTGCTTGGGTTAATTCCACTCTTCCCCGGGAGGCAGCTCTGTAAGCACCTGCTTTCATGTTTCAAGTTGAGTTCCCTATTCCTAGAGCATTGCTCTTTGTCGTCGTTGTCTTCTTTTTCTTTTTTCTTTTTTTTTTTTTTACAGGGTTCCAACTTGTCCTGGGCAAGCCAGCCCATTACTTCTGGTCCTGGGAAGTGCCAAGATTCTGCAGCTGGATACCCGCATAAGCCAGCCTTTGTCGCTGCTGCCTATTCCTACCTGCATCCTGCTTTTTTCTTCTTGCCACACTTCTGTTCCTTTCTCCCTTCCATCCCCGTGCACGATGCATAAAGGATGGAGAAAGTACTGTGGCCAGAAGTCTCTGAATGAGACATCAATGGATGAATATTTAGGCAGTTTAGGACTGTTTCGAAAACTGACTGCCAAGGATGCCTCTTGCCTCTTTCGGGCTATTTCAGAGCAGGTAAAAGGAAAATATATCTTCCCTATACTGAGTTTTCAGAGTTTGATACATGGCATGGTTCTTTAGCTAGACCAGTAGGATACCAAAAGAACCCCCCCCCCCAAAAAAAGTCTCTTATCAGGTACTGGAGAGAGGCTGGCTGCTCCTTTTTAGCCTGGTGCATGCCTTTACTGTTTAGTCTAAATATGTTGTTGTGCCTTTGCTATCTTTTCTGTTTTTCAAAGGCCAGTTTGTAATGTAGGAGCAATAAGATAATGGGGTTACAGACAAGTTTGAAATACATCTTTATCCTTTGTAAGCATCCCCTGCTTCCTCTAAATTTTATAACTAAGAAAAAATGTACAGGTTATGCAAATAAGAAAAAAGGGAGTGGTGGGACATGGCAGAATCATCCCTCCCCACTCCCACTAAGGATGGTTAAAAAAAAAAAAAGTAAGATATGATTTAATTTTCCAGTTTCCTACATATGTTCTGACTAAGGGAAGCTTAAGTGTCCAGTTCATAGTCTTGATTTAGAAGCTTCTGTTTCAAATTACTTCTGACAGTGAGCTGTTCTTTCTCTTCTTTTTAGTTGTTTTGCAGTCAGGTCCATCATTTGGAAATCAGGAAGGCTTGTGTCTCATATATGAGGGAAAATCAACAAACTTTCGAGTCTGTAAGTAGAATACACACCCAGGGGAGAACTATTGGTAGAATATGTAGTAGGTGGGAAAAGAATTTTGAGCACCTGCCAGAATTAAATTATATTATGCAATCTTCTCTCAATAGCAAATATTTAATTCCTAGCTGACTTTCTTCCCACAAGCTAGCATGCTTCTTCTGGACCTGCTCCCAGAAGTACATTTAGGATTCTAATTAAAAACTAAGAAAAATTAATTTGTATCCTTCCTACTACTGCTTTCCCCCCCCCCCCCCGCACCAAACCCCCAACCCTAAAAAGTTACATTTTAATTGCTGTTCTGTATTATCCATATACTCTTTTTTAAACAATAATAGTTCATGAAGGATTGGCTCTGTTAATATCATGAAATGCATATTTTAAAATATGTACAAATAGAAACTCCTATTTTCTTGATTAATCCTGTGCACAGTAATATTTTTTTAAATTTTATTTTATTGTACAGATATGGGGTACAATCAGGATTAGGTATACGAGTTATTTAAAAGCCGGTGAAGTGTGGGCCTTCATCTGGACCTTACTTGGTTTAGGGTCCACTACCCTTAGTGAGGTTACGTGACTCCCCCCTTTTTTCTAGTAGTGTGATAAATGTTCAGGACCCACTTATAAGTGAGAACATGTGGTTTTCAGTTCTTTGTTTCTGTAATAGATTGCTGAATATGATGGACTCTAAATCTATCCATGGCTGTGTAATACTCCATTGTGTATATGTACCATATTTTCTTTATCCAGTCCACTTTTGATGAGCACCAGGGTTGGTTCCATGTTTTTGCTATTGGTGTACAGTAATCTTCAGCCAATCAGTTTGAGGAGTCTTGTAAAACTTAATTGTAAGGACCTAAATCAGTCTAAATATCTAGTCTTTTCATGTGACAAGTATTGGTAATTGGAGCTCTGTCATTAATGACTGACTTTAGATAAAATAAAACAGCATTTAGGGGGCCATCTTTGTACATGTTCAAGTATTTGAATTCTTGTTAATGAAATTGGAGGTTTTATCAAGGTTTGGTTTGAAATACTGAATCAAAACTTTTGTGTGTGTGCGTTTTTTTTTTTACACTGCTGGCTCTGCCAGTACTATTTGTTTTCTTCTGACTGTTAAGGGTATTTGCCTGCTTTTGGAGGTTTACTCTTAATTTTCTCAGTAGGTTTCAGTGACCTTTAAAACTATATGATGGAGTCTTGACTTTAAAGCTTGCTACCTTGAAATTGAGTGTTGTCTTCTCCACACCTGGGAAACAGATTATTAGTGACATTACTTCAAATTCAAGACCATGGTGTAAAGCAGTGCATCTCAATTATTGTTGTGCATACAAATCACCTGGGGATCTTGTTAAAATACAGATTGTGATTCAGTAGGTCTGAGCTGGGGCCCAATATTTCTGCATTTTTAACAAACTCCCAAATGTTGCTTGCTGTTGGTTCATGGACCACATTTTGAGTAAAAAAGATGTGTAAAGTTTTAAAACTACATTGGTGAGTCTCAAAGTAATTATACTGAGTATTAGAAGCCAGACCCCCTTCAAAGTTTATACTGTATGATTTTTCTTTACATAAAATTCTAGCGAGAAATACAAACCGATCTATAGTGACAGAAAACAGATCAGTGGTTATATATCAGTTATAGGGAGGCACAAGGAAACTTGGGGCATTGATAGATGTATCCACTATCTTGATATGATAGTTTCATGAGTGCATACATAAGTCAAAAGTTATTTGTACTATTGTGCACTTTTTTTGTGGGATAGGGTCTTGCTGTGTCATGCAGCTGGAATGCAGTGGCATGATCACAGCTCACTGCCACCTCAAACTTCAAGACTCAAACAATTTTCCCACCTCAGCCTCCCATGTAGGTGGAAGTACAGGGGCCTGGCTAAGTTTTTATTTTTATTTTTTTTTGTAGAGACGGGTAGGTCTCTCTCTGTTGCCTAGGCTGGTCTTGAATTCCTGGCTTAAACTGATCCTTTCACCTTGGCCTCCTAAAGTGTTGGGATTACAGGCGTGAGCTACTGTGCCAAGCCTAGATTGTGCACTTTACTGTATGTCAATTATACTTCAAAACTTTCAAAAATTAAGAAAAAATTAAACTTATTTTTAAAAGTCTAGTGATATACATGGAACTAGATATAAATCTATTTTATTCACTAAGTTTAATTTCATTTTTATTGAGATGTATTTTACATATAATAAAATTTACCGTTTTAAGTTTAGTATTTTTAGCTTTGGCAGTGATATACAATCATGCAGCTGCTGCCACAGTCAAGTTATAGAACATTTGTATTACCCCAAAAACTTCCCTTGTGCCCTGGGCTTTTTTGAAATGAAATTGTCCTTAAAGTTCCTCAGTTTGACTTTGTAAGTGCATATCTTCTGTCAAATTTGAGATCCTTATTACTAGGGTTGCGTGGTTCATGCAAATTGTCAAGGAACTTAAGTTAGTATTTCAAAAGAAATTCGAAAGTATACCATTTGGTGAAATGCACTGATGTGTGGATAAGCCAGGACCAGTTTCTAAGATACTTTCATACTCCAGCTTTTCTCCATTCATGACTATTGTGTATGCATAAATCTTCTTGAGGTGCTGTGCAAAGTGTAACTTAATACCATAATTGTTGAGCTGAACAAAAAAACATTGGAGAGTAATATTGCAGAATGTGATGAGATTTCACTAATGCTATGTATTTGGTTAAGTCAAGTTTATTTTATTTTTGAAGTATGTGGAGGGATCTTTTGAGAAATACCTGGAACGGTTGGGAGATCCCAAGGTAAGATCAAATACCGGTGTTTAATCTTTGCAGAGTTACTTGGAATAGTAACCTAAATATTCATTCAACTATATCACTTTAGCCAGACCCAAAATATTTTCTTTAGTACTCAGCTGTGTTTAATCAAATAGTTTTTGCAGAAATTTAGAGGCTGGCAATTGACTTACTATTATGTGTTAAATATTGAGAACTGTATGTTAATCCCATCAACAGTAGACTAGAAAAAAGAGTACCACACTGTTTGGAAAAAGAACAAACTTAAGCCTTTCTACTTTTAGTTGGGGAGGAGGGTGATAATGAATGTTACTAAGAGGTCATTATTTTTTTATTAAACCATTCCCCTGACTTTTAGTTATCCCCCTTTTATGTAGGAGTAACATCCATAAATATAGACCTTATTTCGATAGAATTTTTATGTGATAAAATTAATTCTATAGTTCTGGAATTAATGTGTTCCCCTGATTTGTAGTTATCCTCCTTTTATGTGGGAGTAAAATCCATAAATTGTTTTATTTAGAAAGAATTTTTATGTGATAAAATTAATTCTGTACTTCTGGACTTAAAAACATTTACTGAATACCCTGGTACCTTTCTTTTCTTACACTAGTCCCATTTTTATTGTGTCTTTTAAATATTTTATACTACTTGTCCTTATTACTTAATGACTAAGAAGGGATTAGGTCCATTTTTTTTTTTTAGGCTAAGTTTATTTTAATGAGTAGCTATCAAAATACCCCAAGCCTCAAAAAAATTATACTATGTTCTGCAAATTCTTCATTTAAAACAGTGCTAAGCGGCTTTAAAAAAAAGTTGAACTTGCAAAAACTTCTACCTCCTAGCTACAGAATGTTTTTAAAAACTCTATGCACTATTTATGTTTAGGAAAGTGCCGGCCAGCTGGAAATAAGAGCTCTTTCTCTAATTTATAAGTAAGTCGTATCCCCTTTTCTTTGGAAATGTATGCACACATGTGTGTATACGGTTTGTATTATAGTTCCTTCAGGATTGGGGAAATTTGAGATTTGATATATTGAAATGTAGAATGAAGAATTCTAAACAAAGTAAAATTGGTGCAGTTTTTAGGTGGAGAACCTTATTATAGACACGCTCCTTACTTCTAGCATTTGTGTCTGTTGAAGTGGAAGATTAAAAAGAACTGCTGATATTCTTGTAGGATATAATAATATTTAGAACTCTTGTATGTTTAACTTTGTGCTGCTTTTGCATGCATTCTCATTGGGTGGTATCACTCCCAATAGAGTAGAAATAGGTGGGTGAGGGGGCAAAAAATTTTTAGATATTTCAATGGTTTATGATCCTTTACAGGGTCACAGTACATAAGCACATATAATATCTGTGGTATTATAATTTCATGGGGAAGTATGAAAAGGCTCCTTGGGGGAGCATTAATAGGGGAAATTTGAGAAGCACTGCTTTGTAAGTTCTGTTTTGATTTTTAAAACTGCAAAGGTGGCATTTATGAAGACTAGGGTTTTTAAAAACAGCTATATAATGTTGTTAGAGGCTAGTGGAAATCTTGTTCGTTTGAGTAATCTGATCTGTATGAGATTTCCTCATAATTCTTAGGATGATATAGTGGCATATATGAAATTCAAACTTCAGTGTCTATAAATGAAACTATTGAAAATAGTTATGCTAGTTCAATTATGCATTGTCTATGACTGTTTTCATGCTACAAAAACAAAACTGAATAAACCATATGGCCTGCAAAAACTGAAATGTTTATAATCTGACCTCTTGCCCAAAAAAAAAAAACCACACTTGCCAACTCCTGCTTTAAATAAGAGAGCCCCACCCCTAAAACTCAAAAACATACTTACAGTTGTTAATTTGTTGTCTTAACTCCTCTTCCCCCCAAATTAAGATACATTTTTGAAAACTCATACATCTTTAGGGTGGTTAGCTGTCTGCTTTAAATCGTTTAGCCTCTTTGGATTATTTTAAAGCTAAATATTAAGCCGAATATTTGTCTTATATAAATAAGGTAGGCAGTTTAAAAGCACAAATACTTGTTTCTATAATTATCTCTTTCATATATCAAATTATCTCTTCCTACCCACTTTTGTTTTCTACCCATGTAGTCGGGATTTCATTCTTTACCGCTACCCTGGAAAGCCTCCAACTTATGTCACAGATAATGGCTATGAAGACAAGGTAAGAAGATGTGTGAATGTTGACTTATATGAAAGAAGTTGAATGACACTGCTGGCTTATCAGGATATTAAGACATAATTTTTAACCTAATTAATAAAAAAGTACAAACGGTCTAAATGATAAGATTCTCTGTCACCAACCTTTTTCTCTCCAATTAGTCATTCTCAGTGTTGTTAACTACCCCTCCAGATCTGATCTTGTCATAACTCTGTCACAGAATAAAACCACCCCAAACCCCCAGCTGGCTCCTCAGTGATTAGAGGATAAAGTTCAGACTCTGAAGCTGCACACTCAGTGTCATAAAGGGCCCTAAACCAGTTTCGTTTTCTTCCATCCTTAGTATATTATGCTTCCAGATAGTTTGACTTTCATACTTTCTGTCCCTTTGTACCTGAAATGTCAATTCCTCTGAAACTTTACCGACTTCCTGGAATTATTTCCTCCCTTTTTGTTCCCCTAATATCTCCCAAGTAACTTTGTATAACATTGTATTTATTTTCATATCTATTTCTTTCATTAATCTGAAAGTTTATTGAGGGCAGGGATAGTGTTATACTACTGCCTGCTAAAGTACTTGGAGAATATAGGAAGTTTTTGGTTGAGAATACTCAGCAGATAAATTGTTTTTCAGCACATAGCTTTTCTTCCAAAAAGTTTTTAAGAGAAGGCTTTTATCCTGATTATTTTATTAGGGGATATAGACTACACAATATTTGAGTTTTATGAATCTTATTTCATACCATGGAGCACAATTCAGGCACCATTTTAATGATAGTAAGACAAGACAACACTGAGAGAACTGTTAGGATGCTGTTACAGTAAGCCAGAGAAGTGGCAGTAGAAATAGAGAAGACTGAGTAGGAAATAACTTAGAAGGTAAGTATAAATTGGGACACATTAAGTATTTTACCAATGGCCACCATCTAATTTGTTCAGCAAAAATTTAGCCTCTATAGTGTAACAAGCACTTTTCTGGGCTTTCGGGATACTTAAATGAATCAAGGAAATCCTTGCCCCACAGGCTTAAGGGGCTGTGAAGACAGACACGCAAATAGTTAATTACAGTGAGGTGACGCATTTTATAATAAAATTATGCACAAAGAACATACAAGAAAAAGTCTTCTCTGCTTGAGGGGGTTTAGAAAGCTTCATAGTAACATTTAAGAGGAGTATCAAAAAAGTAATTCTTCAAGTATGAAGAGCAGTCTATTCAGAGGAAATACTATCTGCAAAGTCATGGAAACGAGACCCTTTGGGACTTAAGTAGTTGGATGTGGGGAGAGCAATGATGAAAAGATAGGCTAGAGTTACAAAATGAGAGGTGGAGTAGGCCATACCAAAGAATTTGGCTTTTTATTGTACAGAATAGTCATTTGAAGCTTTTTCCCAACATTTTGTTATGAAGATTTTCAAACAGACAGAAAAGTTAAAGAATTTTATAGAAAACATCCATATACCTGCCTACCACCTAAGATCTGCTGTTAATCTTTCAGTATTCTTGTTTATATGTTCCTTTATCCATTCATCAATCCCTCTTTCTTTTTTTGATGTATTTTAAAGTTAATTTCAAGCAGTTTACTTGACCCTAAACAGTAATTGAATATTTTAGGTGCAGGTGTGACATAGAATTGTTTGAGGAAAAGAAGTGATAGCTTTTGTGTTTTAGCAGCTGTATACAGCAGTGCCTGATATGAGATTTGAACATTTAGATCTTCACCAGGGATCTTTAAACCCTCAGTTCAGTTTTTTTTCCTCAGCTTCTGATTCTGAAAATTTTTATACAGAAGAAAGTTGAAAAATTCATATAGTGAACATCCATATACCACCACTTAGTTCCTACAATTAAACGGTTCATATTAAATGAATCTTATACATCTTACAGACATATTATTGAGCGAATTAAGGGAAAATATTACCCATTGGGAGCCATAGAAATACAAAAATGTCAGACCTTTTGAGTGTGTACAGTCAGCAAATATCATGTACAAGGCTCATCCATACAGGTACATAGAGCTAATAGAGCTAATACATAACAGCAATTGTGTATTTACATGCACAGGATAGTGCAAACATATATATGTCTGATTTGGGAATTTATAAAATGAGTATGATTGTTCATATTGAAATTTAAGTATGGAAAAGCCATACGTAAAATATGCTTTACCTGAAACGTTGTTGCTTTACCACACTTCAGACTTCTAAGATTTACATTTAAATTATTTGGGTTTTAACAAATGACTTTATTAGGTTGGCCTCAGTGGCTCAGCCTGTAGTTCCAGCACTTTGGGAGGCCGAGGTGAGTGGATTGTTGCCTGAGCCTGCAGGTTCGAGACCAGCCCGGGCAACTTGGTGACACCTTATCTCTACAATAAACCAAAAGTTAGCCAGGTGTGGAAGCGTGCACCTATAGTTCCGGCTACTGGGAAGGCTGAGGCGGAAGAATCGCTGGAGCCTAACATGTCGATACTGGGGTGGCTGTGAGCGAGCCACTGCACTCCAGCCTGGGTGATGGAGTGAGACTCCAACTCAAAAATGAAAAATAAAAAAATGACTTTATTAAAGATAGTAAGCATTATTATTATTATTATTATTTGAGTTGGAGTCTCACTCCGTCATCCAGGCTGGAGTACAGTGGCACACTCATGGCCCTGCTGGGCTCTGGTGATCCTTCCACCTCAGCCTTCCAAGTAGCCGGAACTACAGGTGCGTGCTACCGTGCCTGGCTAATTTTTTTTTGGTCTTTATTGTAGAGATTAGGTTGCCCGGCCTAGTCTCGAACCCATGGGCTCAGGCAATCCACTCGCCTCGGCCTCCCAAAGTGCCAGGATTACAGGCTGAGCCATGGAACCCGTCATTAGTAAACATTATTAATGAGCTTTCTAAAGTATATTTTAGTGTAAACTTTAAAAGAAATAAATGCCTAATGTTTGCCTAGGTACCCTTTCCCTTCTATGTTGACTTAACTCTGCATTCTATATAGTTGTCTTCAATTTCTTAAATGTATTCAGTGTTAAAACCAATGTTCCTAAAAGCTAGCCATCATCACTTAGCTCACTTTGCTCTATCTAGAAGGAAGCACATACTTATATTAAAAACAAAATGAAACTTTTTTTTTTTGAGTCGGTATTTCACTCGTCACTCAGGCTGGAGTGCAGTGACATGCTCATGATTTCTGCAGCCTCGACCTGCTAGGCTCAGGTAATCCTTCCACCTCAGCCTTCCATGTAGCTGAAACTACAGGCATGTGCCACCACGCCTAGCTAATTTTTTGATCTGTTGTAGAGATGAGGTCTCATCAAGTTACCCAGGCTGGTCTCAAATCCCTGGACCCAGGCAGTCTTCTCTCCTCTGTCTCCCAAAGTGCTATTGTTACAGGTGTGAACCACTGCGCCTGGCCTAAAATGAAACTTAAATCTAGAAATGTACATAAATGGTCATTGTACAGATCAAGTTTGGGCCTCCCATTGATCCTCACTTTGCCTGGTTTGGGATCAGGTACCCTTATTGATGTAATCCTGAATTGTACCTTATATCTCTAAAATAATTTTTTTTTAAAATCACCAAAAAAATTCTAGAAACGTAGAGTAAAAAGTAAAGTCCCTATTCATGCTCTTCAGTCACATATGCTTCAAGGTACCAACTATTAAGTATTGGTGGGTATCCTTCTTTATCATTCTCTTTGCATGAATGTTTTGTTAATGTATATGGGTACATACTTAACATTCTGTTACTTGTTTTTTTTTTAGATATCCTTATCAGCATTATAGATCTGCCCCATTTTTTCCCACTAGTTTATTGCCATTACATTCCACCTACCCACTCCCAAATACAACACCTACAAGTATGTATGAAAGAATTACCAATGTATGTTGGGATACCACCAGGAACATAAAAACCATCTTACTTTATTTTGCCTCTTCTAATCAAAATGGAAATGCTTGCTACTTGAATAGAGAAGTTGGATAGTCATCTGCTTTTTTTGTTTGTTTTTCCACAAGAGCTGCTTATTTGTTCATTAGTTCTGGTTAGTTGGATTTCTTAACTCCTTAACAGCTGCCTCCAGTTCTTAACATTTCTTAGTTCTTGTAGCCCAAAATACAGGGGTCTTCTCTGCTCAAAATCTGCTCACTGTTTTTATGGGTTAATAAACTCTTCTTAAATGTATGTACTCCTTGTGGTGGGAGAAACTTATTTATAACTTCAACGTTACTGTGTGTTACCTACTCTTGACAATTGACCTCAATACTTTGAAGCGGATTATTAGTAAAATAGAATGGTGATTTCATTAAAAGACTAGCAAAGACTAATAGAACTGGGATCAGAGAACTTGATTATTGGGAGAAGTGAGCCCATGGTAGTGTAAAAAGGTAGAAAAAAGTGTTTTGGATAATTATGTTTGCCAAGGATACCTGGTGGCAGCATCTTTCCATAGATCACAAGAATTGTCTTTAGTCTCAGTTGCTGATACCAGAGATAGCTTCAAAATGAAAGAGCCTGAATCACTACAGATATATCCCTTATACAAGACAGTTTTGCTTTTCTGTTCTTTTTTGTTTTTTTTTTTAAGGAGGTAGGTGTCTCACTGCGTTGCCTAGGCTGGAGTGCAGTGACTATTTACAGGTGTAGTTATAGCGCTCTACAGCCTCAAACCCCTGGGCTCAAGAGATTCTCCTGCCTTAGTCTCCTGAGTAACGAGGAATACAGGCGTGAGCAACTGCACCTGGCTAAGACAGATTTTTTTTGAACAGAAACTTAGAAAGGTCTTGGAGCAGTTGTGTGTACAAATGTTGTCACGTGGAGTGTTTTTACTTAAAAAAATTTGGTTAGCAAGCATGGTCTTTGAATTTTTTTGAAAAACAAAACCAAACTAGGAATTGAAGGAATCAGCTAAGAAGTTTGGTAGCCACCTCCCTGCCTTAATTCATTGAAGAAATCACTCTAGTAGTATTGCTGCCATGGAATGCATTAATATATTGCTATTCAGTATAATGGATAACCTTTTAAATAAATTGAAGTCCCTCTCCTCCCTTAGTCTGAGTTTGGAGTAAGTATATGAGTCTTTAACCTAATTTCTCCAGCCGTTCTTAGAAGTTAACCTGGGTCTTTTGACAGCTGTTAGGCTGTTATGTTTGGTAACTCAATTTGTAAAAGTTCCCATTTTTTTGTAAATTTGTGAATCGGGACTTGCTGGTGTATTAAAGAAAGTGACTGAGACTCATAATATTACTTTGATAGTGATTTTAATCTTGGCATTTAAAAGTCATTGCTGGCTGGACACAGTGGCTCATGCCTGTAATTCTAGCATTTTGGAAGGCTGTAGTGGGAGGATCACTTGTGGTCAGGAGATTGAGACCAGCCTTAGTGAGAACCTGTCTCTACAAAAAATAAAAAAAAAATTACCTGGGTGTGGTGACACCTGCCCGTATTCCCAGCTACTGGGAGGCTAAGGCAGGAGGATCTCTTGAACCCAAGAGTTCGAGGCTGCAGTGAGCTACAGTTGTCACTGCACTCCAGCTTGAGTGGCAGAGCTAAACATAAACAAACAAATAAATAAGTGAAAGTCACTGCCAAGAAGATTTCTTCATGAGGTACAGCTTGTATTTCCTTATATTTAGGTCTTCAAAAGTAATACATTTAGTTTATTAATTGCTGACTACCAACTTAATTTCAAGTTAATTATCAGCTCAATTTTTTGGTTGTAAGATGTGAAACATTCACTTAATTGTTTTGTGTGTTTTTCTTTTCTTTAGATTCTACTCTGCTATTCAAGTAATGGTCATTATGATTCTGTGTATTCAAAACAATTTCAGTCAAGTGCAGCTATTTGTCAGGGTATGTGAAGGCTTTATAAATTTTGGGGTATGATTTCAGATGATTTGTTGCCAGTCTTTAATTTTGAGGGAGCCACCATAAATAGCCCTTTTAAAACCTTGTTGGAGACCGGGCTCGGTGACTCAGCCTGTAATCCCGCGCCTTTGGGAGGCTGAGGTGAGTGGATTGCCTGAGCCCACGGGTTCGAGACCCGCATGGGCAGCGAGACCTCATCTCTACAATAAATCAAAAAATCAGCTGGGCGTGGTAGCACATGCCTGTAATTCCGGCTACTTGGAAGGCTGAGGCGGAAGGATCACCGGAGCCCAGCAGGTCGAGGCTGCGGTGGCCGGAAGTGGCCACTGCACTCCAGTCTGGGTGTCAGAGTGAGACTCCAACTTGAAAACAAAAAAAAGCATAAAACCTTGTTGGTACTTACTGACTTTGTATGATGTGTTATGGTTTCCACATTGTTATAAAAATCATATTTTGACAGTTGGAATTTTGGCCATTTTTTTCAGCTGTATTGTATGAAATTCTATATAAGGATGTGTTTATTGTGGATGAAGGAGTGTTGAAAACTGCAGTTGAATTGTTTCGAAGTGGTTCTAAGAAGAACAGAAATAATGCTGTGGTGAGAAGTGAGGATGCCCATATTGATTACAAGAGTTCAACTCAGGATAGGTAATAAAGGGAAAGGGGATGTCAACTACATGATAATTGTTTCATGTTTCTGTGCATAATCATTTGAAAGTGAAAGGGCCTGGCCAGCTTATGACTTAGACTACATATTCACACATAACATGCACATATGTTAGAAATACATTTTTTAATGGGGGAAGAGTTTTACTAAAAAGATATGTCATATTGTGGGATGATCAGGTTTCAAGGTCTTTGTTCAGGTAACAGTCCATTTTTTACTGGCTAAAAGAGACTTTAGATTTAATCTCATGATTCTCAAACTTGAGTTGTATATGAATTACTCACATTGCTTATTAGAAAGGTAGATTCCTGGACCTGCCCTCACAAAGTTTGAGATCAGGAAGGAGCCAGGAATCTGTTTTTTAAACAAGTACACCAAGTATTCTGATATAGGTAGGCTGTGGACCATATTTTGAGAAAATGATTCTAAACCAGCACCATCATTTTGTAGATAATAACAGGTTAAGTGGTTACTTGACCTACACATTCCAGCTTATAGAAATATCTCAGGCTAAGGGGAGTTTTAGGAGCTTCTGAGTGTCTGCCTTTGGTATGCACTAGGAGTTTAGATTGTGTGCTTCTGAGAATGTTATTGAATAGATGTAGTTAAAAAAAACCTTTGAGTTTGTGATAATGAAGTGGGCATTGTCGTCATATATTTCTTTCTGATTCCTAGTTCTGTCTGGGAATTCAGGATAGTTTGGTGCCAGTCAGGTGCCACCCTGTGTTTTTGTCTTGTAGTTCTATTTTTTGAACGTTTAATGCTTATGACTTTTTTTTTTTTTTTTTTTTTTTTTTTTT
>NW_007255229.1:0-23612 GCF_000164805.1 Carlito syrichta | reverse complement strand
AGCAGGTCGAGGCTGCGGTGGCCGGGAGCGGCCACTGCACTCCAGTCTGGGTGACAAAGAAACTCCAACTCAAAAAAAACAAAAACAAAAACAAAAACAAAACAAAACAAAACTTATTTGGGACCTCAGGGGGTGACGCATAAGAGGTCTGACAATTAAGTTCGCAAACTCATCCTAGAAAACGTGCTACACACCTCATTGCTGAATATCACGACAGTCACCTTCAAAGTACTCCCCTTGAGAAGGTATGCACTGATGCTAGTGCTTAATCTACCTGTCACAGCAGTTTTGGGACTCTTTTCCTGCAATGGCTAACGGAGCTGTTGTCACAAGAAAGTTAGAATTGGATTTAGAGGCATGAACAAACATTAAATTTCTTGTTAAACTTGACAAGAGTGGAAGTGAAATCAGGAACGTGAGTTCAAGTTTATGGGGATAATGCCATGAAGAAAACAGCAGTGTATAAATGAATTAAATGTTCAGCCTGTAATCCCGCACCTTTGAGAGGCTAAGGTGAGTGGATTGCCTGAGCCCGCGGGTTCGAGACCCGCCTGGGCAGCGAGACCTCATCTCTACAATGAATCAAAAAATCAGCTGGGCATGGTAGCGCATGCCTGTAATTCCGGCTACTTGGAAGGCTGAGGCAGAAGGATCGCTGGAGCCCAGCAGGTCGAGGCTGCGGTGGCCGGAAGTGGCCACTGCACTCCAGTCTGGGTGACAGAGTGAGACTCCAACTCAAAATAATAATAATAATAATAATAAATGTTTTTCTGAGGGGACAGAAAGTGTCACTGATGAAGAGAGGTCAGGACGGCCAGTTATGAGCAGAACTGATGAAAACATTACAAAAATGTGTTAATTGTGCATCAAAATCATCAGCTGACTGTGAGAAGCATAGAGAACCAAAAAAACATTGTTAAAGAAACTGAAAAATCTTAACTGAAAATCTTGGCATGAGAAAGGTGTATGCAAAAGTGGTCCTGAAGCAGCTCTTGAATCACAACAATGCTGCACCATCTCACACAGCACTGTCTGTGAGGGAGTTTTTAGCCAGTAAACAGATAACTATTGGAACACCCTCCCTACTTTGCTGATCTGGCCCCCACTGGCTTTTTTCTTTACCCAAAGATAAAGGAAACGTTGAAAGGAAGACTTTTTTTTTTTTTTTTTGAGTTGGAGTCTCACTCTGTCGCCCAGACTGGAGTACAGTGGCCGCTCCCGGCCACCGCAGCATCGACCTCCTGGGCTCTGGCAATCCTTCCGCTCAGCCTTCCAAGTAGCTGGAACTACAGGCGTGCGCTACCATGCCCGGCAAATTTTTTGATTTCTTGTAGACATGAGGTCTGGCCAAGTTGCCCAGGTGGGTCTTGAACCCGCGGGCTCAGGCTATCCACTCACCTCAGCCTCCCAAGGCACGGGATTACAGGCTGAGCCACCAAGCCCGGCTGAAAGGAAGACATTTTGATGACATTCAGGGCATCATGTGGCAACAGCTTTGATGGCCATCCCAGAAAAGGAGTTACAAAATTGCTTTGATGGGTCGACTAGGCACTGGTATCTGTGCATAACTTCCCAACAGGAGTACTTCAAAGGTGACCATAGTGATATTCATCATTGAAGTATGTAGCACTTTTTCTAGGATGAGTTTATGAAATCAGTTGTCAGAATTTGTATATAAGGGTAAAAGTTGCTTAATGCTTCACTGATTACTTGTCTTAAGGATATTAGGCTTGCGGATACTGTAATAGTAGGAAGGCAAAGTCTATTAGTTATCTATTGCTACATAACAATTTTTTTTTTTTTTTTGAGTTGGAGTCTCACTCTGTTGCCCAGGTTGGAGTGTAGTGGTATACTCATGGCCACCCCAGCGTCGACCTGCTGGGTGCCGGCGATCCTTCTGCCTCAGCCTTCCAATTAGCTGGAACTACAGATACATGCTACCATGCCTGGCTAATTTTTGATTTATTGTAGAGACGAGATCTCACCAAGTTGCCCTGGCTAGTCTCAAACCCACGGGCTCAGGCATTCCACTCGTCTCAGCCTCCCAAAGTGCTGGGATTATAGGCTGAGCCACGAACCTGGCTGCTACATAACAATATTGCCACAACCTTGGCAGGTTAAAACAACACACTTGTTTCACAATTTTTGATAGGAATAGGAATCGGGCCATGGCTTAGCTGCATTTTCTGTTGAGGGTCTCACAAGACTAATGAGAGTGTTGGCCAGATGTTCTTATCCGGAGTTTTCACTGGGGGAAGATCTACTTTTCCACTCATGGTTCTTGGCAGCATTCAGTTCCTTCCAGCTGTAGGAATGAGAGCTTCAGTTTGTTGCTGGCTGTTAGCCAGAGGTAACTCTCAGCTCCCTATCACATTGGATTGGTAAACATGCCTGCCTGCTTCCTTATAGACAGCAGGGGAGAGAGACCAGCAAATCAGATAAAGTGGGGATCATAAGGACCATCTTAAGAGTATGTCCTCACAGGAGCCATGAAATGTGGGAGGTAATTTGCTAAGTATATTGTAGCACATACTTAATAAGGAAATGAAGAATAAATGCAAACATTGGGATGAAAAAGAATCTGCCTCATTTTTAGAACTGAGCTACTTTACCACTAGGTGGTGGTATAGTCGTTAGACTTAAGACAAATAACTACTGCATCTGTATAAAGCTCTTTGCTCTGAAACTCTTCAATTAGGACAGAAGAGTGGGGTGCCTGCTGCAATGCTGAAAATATGCCAGAGGGCTCCAATCAAGAAACAGAAGAAGCAAAGGTTTGATATTTTCTAAGGCAAAGAGTTTTCATACTCTTGGCTTGCCACATCATAACTTGAACTAGTTAAGGTTAGATGGTCCATTCTAGTTACATGGGTGTGGGGAGACTTGGTCATGTTTTCCTTTGTGGAAGTCTTACCTACTTAAAAATGTAAAATGTATGTTTAATTTTCTCTGAATTCATATTCTTATGGACTGTTAAATGTTTCTTTCCTTTTTTTGAGTGAATTTCTCGCTCTGTCACCCAGGCTGGAATGCAGTATCATGATCATAGCTCACTGCAGCCTCGACTTCCTGGGCTCAGGCAGTCCTGTGTCAGCCTCCCAAGTAGCTGGGACTACAGATGTGCACCACCATGCCTGGCTAATTTGTATTTTATTTTTATTTTTGTTATTTTTGTAGCGACGAGGCCTTGCCATGTTGCTCAGGTTGGTCTCAAACTCCTGGTCTCAAGCAATCCTCCTGTCTCAGCCTCCCCAAGTGATGGGATCCCAGGCATGAGCCACTGTACCCGGCCATAGATGTTTCAAAACATACTCTGAACACTTGAGAAATCACAGAAGCTGTTTTTTTAAAGTTAAAGTAATATCACAAAAATCTGTATTTAGTTTGTAATCAATCTTCTGATGCTAAGGTTACTGCTTTCTATTAAAGAATTTAATGCCTATTCCTATTCTATTCAAACAAACTAGGTGATAATCACGGCCTATTAAAGTTGGAGATACAAAGCAGTTTTATCATCTGTACAGGCATAAAATCAAGTAGGCATAAAATCACGTAGTTTGAGGCTAGCTAAATAGGGCAAGCACTATTACAGCAGTGTCTACAAGAGGAGGCCCAAAAAACCTGGAATTTATTTATTAAAAATTGTGTATTAATTCTTACATGTTTAAACTTCAGTCACTTTCAAAGTACTGTCAGTTTGATGCAATACAACTGTCAAGATGCTTTTTTCCACTGCTCAAAACAGTTTTTTAAAAAAATTTATTTTATTATAGAGATGTGGGATACAAGTAAGGAATGACTACATAAGTAGGCTGTATGCAGGTGGAACTTAGGCTTCTAATTGACCCTCACCACCCCTGGCAGTAGACTAGGTACCTTTGTGTTGTCACGTGCCCTCCATTCTTTTCCCTCCTTCCCTCCCTCCCCTAGCAGTGCCTAGCGACTACTGATCCTTCCCTTGTGCTAATGTGACTAACGTTCAGGGCACACTTATGAGTGAGAACATGTGATATTCAGTTCTTTGATTCTGTGATAGTTCACTTAGTATTATGGTCTCCAATTCCATCCAGTTTGCTGGGACATCCATGATTTTGTTCTTCTTTATGGCTGTGTAATATTCCATCATGTATATGTACCACATTTTCATTATCCAGTCCACTTTCAATGGATAGTAGGGTTGGTTCCATGTTTTTGCTATTGTGAATAGTGAGGCAGCAAACGTGTGTGCAGCTGTCTTTTTTGTAGAATGATTTATGTTCTTCCAGGTATATTCCCAGGAGAGGGATTTTTGGATCGTATGGAAAATCAATTTTTAGTTCTTTTAGGAATCGCCCTACTGCTTTCTGTAGAGGTTGAAATAGCTTGCGCTCCAACGAACAGTGTAGAAATGTTCCCTTTTCTTTGCACCTGCCCTTTGACTTATTAATGATTGCCATCCTTACCTGAGTTAGGAGGTATCTCATTGTAGTCTAAACAGTTTTTGAGCTCATCAGTTTTGATAGTGTTTTGTGGTTTTGGCAAAACATTTCCCTTGAGTACTTTTTTCATCTGGAGAAACAAAAGAGTTACTTGGGGTAAGATCAGGCAAATAGGGAAGGTAGGATGTGGAGATCATGCCATTTTTGGTTAAAAACTGCTGAACAGTCAGTGCAATATGGGCAGGTGTGCTCGTAAATCAACCATCATGAAACGGGCAAACATGTTGAATCTCCAAAAAGTAATTCAGTGAAGCCAAACACAGCCTCTCACAATAATACTAGCTGGAACATTGATGCCAATGGGTTTCTAGAACACTTACCTAGCGGTGGAATCCTGTACTGTACTACAAGGGACCTGCCCTCCAAAAAATAATTACGGGGGTTTTTTTGGGGGGGGGGGATCCCGCTCATATGTATGCCCAAAGTGCTCGTAATTTTGGAATGGCATTGAATATGGTGAAATTATAGGAAAGCAGATGAAAAACTGTGGTTCCTTTGGAAATTTTAACAGAATTTGACCAAAATTAAATAAGCTATTCAGATATTTTGAGGTGATTTTAGGGTACAGAAACATTTGCACCTCTATGTGTGTATCAAGATGACATTCACTGAATAGCTTTGAATTTTTAATCCTGGTCTGTTAGTTGTATTGGTTTATATGACATGTGTCCTGAGTTGTTGTCTGCTCTAGACATTATTTCCCTTCTGTCATCTAAAATCTTTTAGAATTGCATTTTATTTTTTTGACTTCTCGATTTTTAAAATACACAGTAAACATTTTTGTGCTGTTTTTTCTTGTTTTAATGATGAAAAGGAAGACATATGTATATAATTTTATAAAAGATAGAAGAAAAGAACCTTAATTCTTCCTTCCTCATAGAAGGAAGACTTAAGCTAAGGATGGTGAGTTTGTAGCGTGATTATTTTTGTTTTAGTCTCCAGAAAATCCATCAAAGATGCTCTTCCCCTATAAGGTGCTCAAAGCCCTGGATCCAGAAATCTATCGTAATATAGAATTTGATGTTTGGTTGGACAGCAGAAAAGGTAATGAAATATCAACAGGATACTTTTGAATCCTGACAGATCCAGGAGAATAATTTTGCAAGTTGTTTCTTATAAGAGATGCTTGTTTTCAGTATACTGTTATTAAAAAGCAGCCTGGTACTTTTTATCTTACGCCATATATGATTTAAGTCCAAAAGAAGAAACAAATAGGTTTAAAAGTGGGAGGGATCTTTTAGAGTCTGATATTTATCTGGGACTTCAACTTTGCAAAGATTGTATAGAGATAATCTTTAGGTGGCCTTAAGAGTACCAGAAACTTTTAGTGACTGGAACAAACTCATCTTAAATATAAAGTGTTAAAACCACCCTTACTGGTAAGTGAATTAGTTAGGCCTTTGGACCATATGTGACTTGCCACCTTTTTTTGTGTGGTCCATGAGCTAATAGTATATTATGACACATGAAAATTTTATAAAATTCAAATTTCAGTGTTCATAAATAAAGTTGTACACCAGAGTTTAAGTTGTTCTGACAGTCTGTATGGCTCATAACTGAAATAGTTACTGTTTGCCTCTTTACAGAAAAAGTTTACCAACCCTTGAAATAGGTAATTGTTTATTTCTCCTTATAAGATAACTAAAATGAACAAACTAGGCCGTAAAGTTCTGCCTTCAAGATAAGTCATTAATATTTCTCATTCAAATCTTTGTACCTTGGTGAACCTATGTATAGTTAACAATCTAGAATGAGATTAAGATCTCATGTAACATAGTAAATTGTTTTTTTTTAAAAACTGCTTTGAAGAAGCTGTATATTATTGCCTTCAAACTTTACCAGTGTTTGACCAACTTTAAGACTAGGAACTCCTAATTTCCACCTATTTCTTTCTTAAAGCACGACATTATTTTTGCAGGTCTCTTTAAGTTGAACCACAGAAATAACCCATGAAGAGTGATAGAATGGCCCTTTAGGACACCTCCCCTTATTTTAACGTATAGTGGTAGCATTGTCAAAGACACTAAAAGCAAATTAGGAAATTAAATGATGTAAAATAGGAAAGGAATCAGCTCAGTTGAGCTTGAATCTTCATTTTCTTTTAATAGAACTTCAAAAATCTGATTACATGGAGTATGCTGGGAGACACTACTACTTGGGAGACAAGTGTCAGGTTAGTTCCTTCTTTAAAGAATCAGTAATTTGTTTTTTCAAGATTGTGCTTTTAGTCATTAATATGAGTTGACCAAGACTTATATACAAAGTGCTAGAAACTATTTAAATGTCTATTCTTTTTGAATTAGAAACTTTTGTCATTAGATGTAAGACTCTTTCAGTATGTGCTGCCTCGTTTGACTCAGACTGGCAGTGTTGATATCAATTACTTTAAAAAGTGGACACTGAACTCCATCTGGGGAAGAGTGATATTTTTGTCTGGTAGAAGCCATATCTTTCATTAGACTTGAAACTAGATGTAGTCTCCTCTTTTAGGTTCGCTTGGAATCAGGTGAAGGATATTACAATGCTCATATTCAGGAAGTTGGAAATGAGAACAATTCAGTAACAGTCTTCATTGAAGAATTGGCAGAAAAGTAAGAATAATTTATTGAATTATTAAAGTCTGACTCCTGGTGTCCTTTTGTAGTATTAAAGTGATCATTATCAGGATGTTAGTAAGAGTACCAGAGTTATATCTGGTATTGGCCCAGAATGGCTTTTCTCAAATTATAAAAACATATGCTGAAGTCTCAATATAGGTATCGCACATATATATGTATAAACATATATATAAAAACGTGTCTGTGTGTTTGTGTATATATATATATATATACACACACACACGCACACATTTCTAAATCCTAGACACTAGATAACTTATTAGAAAAATTAGGTATAACAGAATTCTGATACAAAACTGTTCATGGTAATTGGAAAGGTGGTTTGTTAACTGAGCCTCTGCTGGTATCAAGATAAGCCAGTCTAGTCCTTTTCAAATTTTACCATGCATCAGAATTACCTGGAGGGCTTGTGAAAACACAGATTAATGAGCCCAATCTCCTAAGTTTCTGATTCAGTAAGTCTGGGGTGAGGCCCAAGAATGTGAATTTCTGACAATTTTCCAGGTGATGCTAATGCTGTTGGTCTACTTTGAAAACTATTAAATGAGGTTATGCTGCTTTAACAAACAACCATAACAAATCTCAGAAGCTTAATACAATAAAATTTATTTCTCCCTCATTTAGTATGTCCATAGTGGGTCAGCAGAGGGGACCCAGGACAGCAGAGGCTCTATTTTAGCACATTCTTTCATGCTTACAGGCAGGGAGAAAAATGAGAACATGACAAAACACTTGCTGGATCTTAAAACATCTCACATTTTATTGGCCAAAGTGATTTACATAGCCAAGCCTGATGTCAATGAGGTAGAGAAATATTTGCCTCAAGGAGGGGTAGCAAATATTTGTGAACTAATAATACAGTCTGCCACAATCTTTATTCTGGAATATGATGAGTACTACAAACAGTTGTAAAATTATATGAGCTACTGTTAGATTTTCTAACCTAAAAACAATAACAACAAATGGGGGAAAAACATCACCAGGCGTAAATAGAATACTTGAAAATGAAGTAGAAGAGGTAGGCTTTGTGTATTTAATGAGAGTTAAGTCTGTGTTGCAATGGCTTCATGGTGATACCTTTAACTTTAAGGCATGTTGTTCCACTGGCTAACTTAAAACCAGTTACCCAAGTGACACCTGTTCCTGCCTGGAATGTTATGCCCAGTCGGAAAGGAGGAAGAGGTTACCATAAAATGCCTGGGGGCTATGTCCCAGAAATAGGTTTGTATGCTAAAGGTTTTTATTCTTTTATTTTCCCTTCTTACGGCCCTTTTAACTTACCTAGATCATACTTTCTAAAAAAAGGTTTATTATGGCCCAGCGTGTTGGCTCATGCCTTTAATCCCAGTATGTTGGGAGGCAGAGGTGAAAGGATTGCCTTAGCCCAGGGCTTCGAGACCAGCCTGGGCAACTTGGCAAGACCTCGTCTCTACAATAAATCAAAAAAATTAGCCTGGCATGATGGTGCTTATCTGTAGTTCCAGCTACTTGGAAGGCTGAGGTGGAAGGATCGCCTCAGCCCAGCAGATTGAGGTTGCATTGGCTGTGAGTGTGCCACTGCACTTCAGCCTGGACGACAGTGAAACTCCAACTCAAAAATAAAAATTAAAATTAAAAGTACATAAATAAGGTATATCATATGTCTTGTTTTAGGGTAGGTTTTCTCAACTTCAGCACTACTGATAATGGGTTGAGTAATACTTCTTTGTGAGGAGTGGGGGGCTATCCTGTGCATTGTAGGATGCTTAGCATCCCTGACTCCTAGCCACTAGATGCCAGTAGCACTCTGCCAAGTTGGGACAACCAGAAAAACGTTTCCAGACATTGCCAAATCTGAGGGAGGGAGGGGCAAAGTTGTTGAAAACCACTGCTCCAGGAAACTGTGTAAACTGAAGCACTCATATGTGGGAGCTAAAAGTATTGATATCATGGCAGTAGAGAGTAGAATGATAATTACCAGAGACTCAGAAGTGTCGTGGAAGATAAAGAGAAGTTGGTTAATTGGTACAAAAATAACAGCTGTATAGTAGGAATAAGATTTAGTGTTCAGTATCATAACAGAGCGACTATAGTTAACAATAACTTATTGCATATTTCAAAATAACTAGAGTGGATTTGGAATGTTCCCAACACAAAGAAATGGTAAATATTTGAGATGATGGATATCTCAATTACTCTGATTTGATCATTACACATTGTGTGCTTATGTCATGATATCACATGTATCCCTTAAATATGTACAACTATTATGTACCTAATAGATTTTTTTTTTTAATTGGAGTCTCACTCCGTCACCCAGGCTGGAGTGCAGTGGATTGCTCACGGCCACCACCATGTCGACCTGCTGGGCTCCGGCAATCTTTCCGCCTGAGTCTTCCAAGTAGCTGGAAGGACAGGCCCGCGCTGTCAAGCCCAGCTAATTTTGGACTTATTGTAGAGACAAGGTCTTGCCAAGTTGCCTGGGTTGGTCTCGGACCCATGGGCTCAGGGAATCCACTTGCCTCAGCCTCCCAAAGAACTGGGATTACAGGCTGAGCCACTGAGCCCGGCCTATAAAAATTAATTAATTTTTAAAAACTGGATATCTATGCTGGTATAGATTTTAGAATCTAAAATTTAAGAGAAAATTATTTCTTAACTAGAAAAAAACACCTCATAGAAGCAGCCAGAGATACTAATAGGCATAATTTCTTAGAGAATAGTAACATAGGTGACTGAGTGACTCAGTGTTTTGATGACCTGTACTAAAATGCTTATACTAAAGATAGTTCTGAGATATTCATTGATACAGAAATTACCTGCTTGATTTGCCCTTCCAGATGAAAGATCTAGTACATTCTTGAAAAATACAAAAATTCTCGCTCTTTATTTGATTTGTTCCTAAGAAAAGCATCTGAGAGTTTAAAGCAATGTGATGATGGGGGGGGGGGGCGACACTGGACCTTTTGTTTTGGTTATGAAGCTTATTTGCTACTTCTTTGTTTGCCTCAAAGCTATGGCAGAGGTGGACATGAAACAACGGAAGAGGATGTTCAAGAAAGCTCGAGGGAAAGAGGCTTATATGACTCTGGCTTACAGTAGGGGAGATCCTCTTCTCCCACCCAGGCTTCAGCACAGTATGCATTATGGGCATGATTCTTCAATACACTACTCACAGACAGCAGGCAATGTGTCTAATGAACATTTTTTTCCTCAACATTCATCTCAGAGACAAAGTCGGGGATATGGGATGCCCAGGTAAGACTTAACTGACTTTTAAGATAATGTACATCTCTGTTTAGATCTTGGAAATAATTCCTGGGTAGAATTACAGTAAAACTGAGAAATATCTTAATAGTTTAGATTTCTTTTCTAATTTCTGCCAAAAGAGAACATAGAGGAAGGAACTAATTTATATTTAAGTTCTTGTCGCATGAATTTATTGGCAGATTTATATTCTCAGAGTAGGGAAATATAAAGGCAGTTGAAGAGATGCTAGACGTTAGAATGCCATCAAGATGAGTGTCCATGTGATATATGGCACTGTATCCATTAATAATGGATGGGCCTAATGCCAATGTTGGGGAGAGTAAAACCTTTCCTTGTTGAATGTTTGTAGAAAGATGTGTTAATTCTGTTAACTACAGGAACCCGACTACTCGGGTTTTAGTGAGTAAAGAGTTCCCTTTTCCTTTCCTTTTATTCTTAGAGATTCATCTCGTTTTATAAGCAGGCACAACATGGCAGGCCCTAAAGCTGCTTTTCACCCTGGGCCAGGTAAAAGGTGCTGCCAGAGCTATGATAACTTCTCTTATAGAGCTCGGTAAGTACTGTGTTGAAAGTCACACAAACTGGGTGAGTCTGGTTTCATTGCTAAGCACTAACTTTTTTTTTTTTAAAGTGTCAACTTTGAATTGTTTGAACTGTTATTTAGAAATTAGAAACACAAGATACTGGATATTGTGTAACTTTTCTTTTTTATTCTAACTACTTAAGTTCCTTTAGACGTAGTCATAGTCATCGCCAGATGCATTGTATGAATAAGGAGTGCCAATATGGGTTTGGCCCAGAGAATGGACAGACGCCCAGGGGCTTGGAAGAGACTATTTCTTTTTATGAAGTTAAAGAAGGGGATGAGACTGCTTATCCATCTTTATCTGTGAGTGCGTCAGGGCTTTACTCAAAAAATTTACTTTTTTAAACTAAAGGCAGTGTGGATAAATTTTAGATTTTGCATGAACATCCAAACAAAACCCTTTCTGGAAAATGAGAGAAGAGAATTTTTTTCAGCTGTACTTGGAGAAGGATAGAAGTAGAGAAGTAATCTTGCTTATATAGTATGGGCTAATGTTTTCTGTGATCTTGATTATTCACACGTTTAAAAATTGCGAAGCACACTTAAAACATTTAATTGCAGAGTTCTCTTACAAAAGTAGTTCACATTGTTAGGCTAGATTTTTTTTCTTTTTCTTTTTTTTTTTAAACTGACTTTCAAAACATCTTGCTAGCTTTTTTTTCTGACTACATAGGAAGAACTGCATGTGTATGTGTGTCTCTTTGGTACAGAATCATGGAGGTCCCTCTACAATGGTTCCTGCTACTTCGGTGTACTGCACTGCAAGACAGGGACATAACTCAGGCAAACAGACTATGAATTCAGAGGAGGGCAGTGGCCAGAGTGACAATGGTGAGTTAGTTACAGTTAATTATTTTAAAAATATGAGTCTTGTGGCATTAGAATATTAGGACTGTGAAGTAGACCAAAGGTTTGGTTTTGAGATCTCACTCTGTTCCAGTATCTTAGTTTTGAAAGAGCTATAAATTCTTGTCTCACAGCTTATAAGATGTCTTGGTATTTCTGAGAAGATAGATTTCTATTTGAGTAGGCCACTGCATTGTTATAACTTATTTTCAGTTCTCTACATAGGTCTTTACTAAGTTTTGGTTTGTTGAGATATTAG
The DNA here is from genome assembly GCF_000164805.1 of Carlito syrichta. Lineage (NCBI taxonomy): Eukaryota > Metazoa > Chordata > Mammalia > Primates > Tarsiidae > Carlito > Carlito syrichta. The sequence goes on along the minus strand of NW_007255229.1, from coordinate 11,576 downwards.
TATGGAACACATCTATTGCTTATTAGTATGGCGCTGTTCATAGTTGTCTTTACCATTTTTATATCTACTTCAGACTTTCATGTGACTAGCTATTATAAGATTGCTATAAAATAATTCCTTCACCCAAAGAATTCTACTTGATCCTTAAATATTACTATTTATGTATTTGTTTATTCATTTTGAGTTGGAGTCTCACTCTGTCACCCAGGCTTGAGGGCAGTGGCATGCTCCCGGCCACCGCAGCCTCAACTTGCTGGGCTTAGGCAATCCTTCCGCCTCAGACTTCCAAGTAGCTGGAACTACAGGCACGCACCACCATGCCCAGCTAATTTTTTGATTTATTGTAGAGATGAGGTCTTGCCAAGTTGCCCAGACTGGTTTCAAACCCACGGGCTCAGAGAATTCTCTCACCTTGACCTCCCAAAGTGCTGGGATTATAGGCATGAGCCACCACGCCTGGCCTTTTATTACTGTTTATTGGATCCTATGTGCTATCTATTCTACTAAGTGATTATATTTATAATATAATATAGTCCTTGCAGTATCCTGCTGAGGAATGTGGTATCCCTATTTTATATACAGGGATGTTGAGGTTCAAAGAGTAAATGACATGGCCAAAATCATACCCTTGGTAAATGGCAGAGATATAGTTTTTTTGTTAACAGTTTTTTAGAGATATAATTTACATACCATATAACTCACCCATTTAAAGCATACGAGTTTTTATTATATTCAAAGTTTTTATTATATTCAAAATTTTTATTATATTCAAAGTTACATGCCCTCACCACAATTAATATTAGAACATTTTGTCACTCTAAAATGAAACCTTGTGCCCCTTAACAGCTACTCCCTATTTCCTTCAACCTTCCCTCCCCCAGTCCTTAAAAACCACCAATCTTTTTCTGTTTGTATAGACTTGCCTATTCTGGTCCCTTCATAAAAGTGGAATCATATAATATGTGATCCTTTGTGATTGGCAGAGATGAATTTTGAACTCGGTTTGTTTGACTCTAAAGCCTATACACACACACACACACACATACATACATACAAACACACATATATATCCTTAACAGTTTTATATTGCCTCCCACCATGAGGAGTGTTTATTTTTGCCATTTTACTGTTAAATGATACTGTATTCCTACAGAAACAATTTTGGATGATTGGGTGGCTTGAGGTATGAGGCTTTCTCAATAACTTAAGTTCCGTATTTTCTTGTGGTATTCTTTTTGCAACTTATGTAGAAGAAAATAGGAATTTAATGAGGACAACAAAACCTGATAGAAGAATATTTGTGAAAACTTTGTACATGTGTATGCATGCTTGTGTTTAAGGATGCTTACTGGCTGCTCTTTTATTCAGAAGACCTTTTTTGTCTTTTCCTTTATCCCGGTAGGTAGCTTCAGGTGTACCACTTGCCTATAGTGTGATATATTTGAAGTAATCAAATCTTTGTTCCCATCTTAAATCCTACTGTCTTGAGGAGTTGCACGCCTGTTTTTTTGATAAGTAGTGTGTTTAAAAATCAAATCCAGTTTGCATCTATGGGGTTTTATTTGGAAAATTGTCCAATTGAATATTGATTTTCTCTGCATTTTAATGGTACAACAGTCTTAAAGTACTTCATTCTACAGAGCCATTCTTTGAGGACAAACTGATTTTACGTGTATTACTTACATTAAACAGGCTGAAAACACATTAGGCATGACATATTCTTTTAATGTCCACCCAGGGACGCAGTGGGTTATACTCATATTACTTTATAGTCACGATTGAGTGTTTACCTACATTAAGCGCCATGCTGAAAGTTCTTTTCACTTCTATTAACCCTTCTCAAAACTCATATGAGCTAGGTACTGTTATTCTGCTTTACAGTGAAGAAATCGAGGCACAAAGATGAAAATAACGTACCTAAAGTCATGTAGTTAGTCAAGAATCAGATCTAGGCAGTTCATTCTCCAGAGCCTATGTGCTTGCTTAATCACCACACTGTACCACTTCACTGAAAAAAATTGGACACAGCTGGGTTTTCACATCTGCCTAAATTGTAAAAGCTAAGGAAATTTTCAGAGGAGAAATTTGTACTGTTTACAGCTGATCTCTGGCTTCAATATCTGTTGAATAGTATGAAAGTTCAAATCACGTTCTGGGATGTTTGCATTTTAGTTTAGAACATATATCCATAAAACTTGAGGAAAAAGCAAGCGCTGGCCAAATGACTCTGTTGAGTTAAAAAGACCTATGTAAATGAACTTCTTTTGCCTTGTCTTTTTTTCTAGGAGTATATCATGAGGAATATCTTTATCCTTCAGGTCAGTAATATCTTGATATAATCTGACATTCATCATTGTTTATGAAATTTTGAACTATAAAATAATGCCTTTTTTTTAAACTTTACTTTGCCTATATCCTCTAGAGCCAGACTATGAAACTTCAAGTGTTTATAGCACAACTGCATCTACAGCAAACTTGGTAGGTATTTAATAATAGCAGACACAGCTCCTACTGTATACTGGGACACCTCTTAAAGCTTTGCATATAAATGTATTTAAATCAGAACAACCCTATAAGGCAATTGGTATCATTTCCATTTTGTAGATGAAGAAATTGACACACAGAAATTAACTAATCTAACATCATACCCCTTTTCTGAAATTAATCTATTTAGAGATAGTCTTAGCGTATGTTGGTATAAGAGGAGATTCTAAGACTGGCAGTAACATTCTTTTACAGAATTTTATTATGATTTTTGTATCAGTCAGAATGGACCATAAATCTCACTGAATATAACAAAAGTTTGCTTCTTTGTTGCACTATATGTCCGGTGAAGGTCTGTAGGAGGGCTCACTTAGGGACTCAGGCTGATGGAAGCTTTATCCATGATTGCCAAGGCAGGAAATAAAAGATGGTAAATGGTGCACTAGCTCTTAAAGCTTCCACCAGAGATGACACATGTCACTTTCTTTTCAATTCTTTGGATAGAGCAGGTCTCACTGAAGAGTTTAACTTCTCTGTGCCTAGAAGGCAAAAAGTTAGAAACATTTTAACTGCACTATGGACTATAACATTCAATTTGCTCTCTCCTCCTACAGTCAAAATATTTCAAGTTTTTTTTTAACTCCCCACCTGCTGCAGTTTAAAATGGAGGAGGAGGGACTGAAAGATTGCAATAAAAATTTTTACTCAGAAAGGGAGGAATGGGGAAAAATACAGTTACTGGCCTGTAGCAATTCTGAGATCTTCATAGACAGACATTGTAAGGGCCCCAAACCTATGCATGGGGACTGTTCTCTGGAGGAATTATTTGGTTCATTGTTTTCTGGGGCTCTTGGTGACGAGGAAGGCCTGCCCTTCCTTGGCAATATTTGAAATAGGCATTGGAGGCCGGGTGTGGTGGCTCAAGCCTGTAACCCCAGCACTTTGGGAAACCGAGGTTGAGAGGATTACCTGAGCCCACAGGTTTGAGGACAGCCTGGGAAACTTGGTGAGTCCTCATCTCTACAATAAATTTTTTAAAAAAATGAGCCGGGCATGGTAGCACACACCTGTAGTTTTGGCTACTTGGAGGGCTGAGGTGGAAGGATTGCCTGAGCCCAGCAGGTTGACACTGCGGTGGCCATGAGTGTGCCACTGCACTCTAGCCTGGGCAATGGAGTGAGACTCCAACTTAGAAAGAGGAAAGAAGCATTGGAGGAGAATAATCTTTCCTTGGCAACTGAGCAGCTTTCTCAGCCTGCTATTTACACACAAAAGATTAGGGTCCCAAGGGTCATTTTTATCTCAACTGAATGTTTTGAGTTCTGGCTCATGGTTTGTGACATTAATTTATTTTGTTTCTCTTTTTGATTTCTGTTAGTTACATGTGCCAGTAGCCATACTGACAATTTTTTATAGATAATATTACTAAGATTTGCAATAATTCTTTGTTTTTTTAAAAATCTCTATGTTTCTCTTTACTTTATTGCAAGTTCCTTGAGCTTATCACGCATTGATGGAAGAGCCATGCCTTTTGGACACTTCTATGAACCATCTTTCCCAAATGCAAGGGTTTACTGGGTATTATATCCTTAGTTGATCTCTTGCTTTGAGGCATCTTAATGCACTCAGAGATTTGATTCTTGCTGCAAGGCAGAATTTTCACTGGTTTTTGTTAAAAACAAACAAACAAACAAAAAAAACCCCCTGTTTTAGTCAAGTGAGGTTATGCTGCAGTGACAACCCCTCAAAATTTCAGTGACTTAACACAGGAAAAGTTGTTCTTGTTAATGTTGCATGTCCAGTGCAGGTTGATAGTGGGCCTCTGTTGATCATAGTAACTCAGGAATCCAGGCTGATGGACACATGCTTTCACAATCATTTCAGCAGGGCAAAAGATGTAGAAATTGAATACTGACTTAACATTTCTCCTCATATTTCATTAGCCAAACAGATAGTTTAGATGGGACCAGGCAGTGAAATCCTATTATGTACTTAGAAGGAAAACTGGAATATTTGTGAACTTGAATAATTACTCTGTATTTTCTAACTGTACTTGATATTAATCTTGGCAGCTTCATATACTAAATTTTTGTTCGTACTGTTTAGGCAGAACATCTTGGGAGGAGGAGAACTCTGATATATAATTCTCTTCCCTTTCTTTCTCCTTTCCTTACTTTGCCCCTTCTGGAGAAACAGTTTTTCTCCCCACCCTTGCTATTCTCATGTTATGTCCTTTATATCTGGAGTGCCAAAAAAATGTATGCACATTTTAAGAGATACTGTTCTATGTATTTCTTTTAGTTTGCTGTAATCAGAAGTGTCTGGACACTGATGTTAACCACTTTAAGCACTTCTTGGAATTGCAAAAGTCAAATGTGACTTGTATTCATCTTTTGTTATCAGCATATGTTGAGTATTACAATTTTAATACAGTTTTTTTCTTTCTTAAAATGTGCACAATTTTTTGACACTCTCTGTATATCACCGCCAGAAATAGGCTTTCAAGTGAAAAGGCAAGTAAAAATCTTACATTAGGGGTGACAAGAATAGGAACTTTATTTTTTTCTGCCCCTTTAATTTTACCTGTGACCTGTCCTTTTTGTTCTGAATTGAATCATATACTCCCAATAACTTTCAATCTCTTCATGATATGCTCTACCCCCACTCACTAGTCACTAAATCCATAACAAATTGCTAAGTAATTTTTTCACAGCATTCTGAGGTAGAAAGGGTCAATGCAAGACTTGAATAAAGATTTCCAGGCACAGAGCCTTCTAAGAAACTATGAACATTTATTCCTACTTATTTCCATGCCCTGTACTCAACTACATCCTTTCCTAGAATTGTTTAGCATTTACATGGCCTTTTGAGTCAGGGCAAATGTTTGCTTTTTGTCAGGTACTTTGGCCACACAAACACTGGTAATATGCAATCTTAGGTTCATGTTAAGGTGTGACTCATCTTTTCACAGGACGGTTCCTCTTGTTGTTTTCTGATGATTACTTTCCTTGTTCTTTCTGTGTTCTTACCAGTATTACCAATCTCGGCTGCTGGAGTTTTTGCTACCATAACCATCTATCATGCATGAGTCTGAGGCTTTCAAAATCCTTTTTACTTTGACAAAGACAAGATCTTGAGCCAGAGGGAAATGGTGTTTGGATCTTACTACATCTGTTATATCCTGCTTCAATAGAATACAGCTTAACAACCAGCTAACAGTTGTCCCAAGCTACATCTCCAGATAGAATGTTCTTTTTTTTTTTAAGCAAAACTATTGTTGATCCTACTGTGTTTGGAATTTTAAAGCAAGAAAGGCCATTGAAAAAGTGTTTAAATTTCAGTTCTCAGTTACCTTTTACTATCTGCATTGGAACTAGAATAGGATGTGGTGAGGATTTTTGTAGATAGGTAACAGAACAGTTACCTAAATTAGGCACTAGAGTGATACCTTTTGGAGCATTGTCTTCATAGTCACTGAGTTAATGTAAATTGCCTGTCAAGTCTGTCTCATTTAAAGCTCTTCTGTAGAATGGGGAGTCAGCAAAAAAAGGTAGCTGAAACCATAGCAGTGAAGGTAGTCTTCAAAGTGTTATCAAATAATCAGTTACGATGGTCTGAACAGAAGAAAATTAATTTTCTCTTTTCTTTTACCTTCACATACTTCAGAGCAGCTGCTTTTGTTCCTTTAAGTATTATTGTGCCTTGTGGTACCTGGCACAGTGACTAGGAAATTCATTCAGCAAATTACTGAGTATCTACTGTGTTCTAGACACTGTTCTATGGCCAATTTTTAAAAATTATTTCAGGACAAATCACTTCATTTAGTTTTAGAAGATTGTTGAAGCAAAGCAGATCTTTTATTGATGTTTGTTTTCTTGATTTCCCTTTATTTAACTTTAACTGTATTTCTGTATTCATTAAAGTCTCTTCAGGACAGAAAACCATGTTCTATGTCTCCTCAGAACACAGTTACCTCATACAACTACCCTCAGAAGGTAATCGTCATAGTGTTTTCAAGTAGTCAGTTACAATGGTCTGAACAGAAGAAAATTAATTTTCTCTTTTCTTTTACCTTTGCCATACTTCAGAGCAGCTGCTTTTGTTCCTTTAAATTTAAGTATTATTGTACTGGTACCTGGCACAGTAATTAGTAAATTCATTCAACAAATTACTGAGTATCTACTGTGTTCTAGACACTGTAATATGTGCCAGCTTTAGACTACTCATAGTCTATTGTGAACCTCCTGTACATAATAAATGAGCTAACGTAAATTAACTGTCAAGTCTGTCTGATTTACCAGAACTTAGATTTAAGGCTCTTCTGTAGAATGGGGAGTCAGCATTAAAAAGGTAGCTGAAACCATAGGAGTGAATAAGATTGTCCTGGAAAAAATAAGAGATTGAGAAGAGCATCTAGAATAAAATCTGTAAATCACCACATTCTAGAAAAAGGGTAGAAGAAAGAACAGCGAAGGAAGGAGGGAAAGAATGAAAGTAGAATATTATGGAAGACCCAGAAAGAGAATGCTTTAAGGAGTAATATAAAGATTAACAAAAGCATACTAGAATTCATGACCATAGAAACCATAATGCAATTTCAAAGGACCAGAGAGGGTAGCAGTCACACTGCAGTGGGAGGTAAGGAAATGGAGATTGCCAGTGAGGATGGTATGTTCAAGAAGAGTCTGTACCATTTACTGAATATCTCTCTCTGCATAGCCATGTACTGGGTGCTGTGGGAAAGTAGTCTGTTCTCTTGAGGAATCATGACCTAAGCAGAAAAAAGATTTCAGTCTCATGAAATTACAAAATATGCAAAGCATCTTTTCTAATTTTTTAAAAAAGGTATGTGCTTGTGTGGGGAAAGATACATATATATACATGTGAAAAAAATACATATATATAAATGAATATATATTGCAAATCTCTGGCATAATATGGAAGAAGCCCAGAGGTCGCCTGTTTTGGAAGAGGACAACAAGGCAAATGGAGGACAGGGATTAGAGGAAAAATTTAAATTGTATATAATTTGATACTTGATTTTTGAATCATATTAATGTGTATTACCTTTCCAAAAAATATTAAATTTTAAAATTAAGGCTTTCTAAGGAATCTAGGATCTTCTAAAAGATATAAACTTCCTAGGGTTTATATAAACGTTGACATCTGTGTTTTAGTTATCGAAATAAAATATTATTTTTCTGGAATTTAGGATCCAATGACAAATGAATACTATTTAAGAAACCTTAGAGTTCTGAACTTTCTTCCACACTTAACAGGTGATGGGAAATTCTGCAGCAGTTGCAGCTTCCTGTGCCAGTAATGTTCCAGCTCCAGTCTTATCTAACTGTGCAGCAGCTAATCAAGCTAGTAGTACCACTTCAGTATCCTCACAGAATACTATGCAGCCTCTATTTGTATCTCCACCTACACCAGGCAGACCAGGTAGGTTATTCGTGGTTGCTTATTTTGGAAACCTCTTTTTCTATTCATGAACATACACATACAACTCTTCTAATGCTTAGATACCATTTCTTTAATTTCCAGAATTAAATGTGTTTAACCAACTTAATAAAATACTTGTGGCGCCGGGCTCGGTGGCTCAGCCTGTAATCCCGCGCCTTTGGGAGGCTGAGGTGAGTGGATTGCCTGAGCCGGTGGGTTCAAGACCCGCCTGGGCAGTGAGACCTCATCTCTACAATAAATCTAAAAATCAGCTGGGTGTGGTAGCGCATGCTTGTAATTCCAGCTACTCGGATGGCTGAGGTGGAAGGATTGCCGGAGCCCAGCAGGTCGAGGCTGTGGTGGCCGGGAGCAGCCACTGCACTCCAGTCTGGGCAACTGAGTGAGACTCCAACTCAAAAAAAAAAAAAATACTTGTGTCATTGAGGAATCCATGATATTTGAGAATTAGGGTTTTACTTTTTTTATTATTAAAAATTTGGCTCTTATAAGACTTTGTACCTATCATTTTGCTACCCAGTGGATATTTAGAAAACTTGAACTAGTTTCACAAACTTTCAATTAAGTTTTATTATATAAGAATTAAGGTAGAAACGTTTCTCACTTTATAGAATAAATTCCTGAACAGTTTGCTGTAAAATGCATTCCTATATAATGAGACATTGTTCTATGAATGTCATAATAAAGGATGTAGGCTCTAGATTTTAAGTGACCTAGGTTAGAATCCTGGCTTTACAGCTTGCTAGCTATATAATTTTGTACAAATTATTGAACTTTTCTTATCTGTGGCTTGGGGAATACTGATAATAACAACTCATGAAGTGGCTGTGGATTTCAGTGAGTTAATATAAAATTCTCAGCAGAATTCTTAGAAGGCGATGGCAACAACAGCATTAGACTTTCAATCTGAGTCCCCAAATAAAAATAGAAATAGCAAAATCAAAACTCATGGACAACATCTACAACAAAACCAAGTGACAAGGCATCCCTGTGAACCTCCAAATTTAAGCAGTTAGGGACAAACCACCAGTCACAAGACCTACATGCTGTCAGGGTCTATGAGGAAGCATTGAGGGTTGTTGTATGAGCCATAAAACAGAAACACCCCAAAAGAGATGATAAGAATTCACTAAAAAGTGGGGCAGTTTGAAAGCCACAGCTAAAACTAGGAAGGGATTTGATCTAATTCTAGGTGAGAGTGCATGGTAGAACTGAAGGACTTAGAAGAGTTTAGCCCCTAAGAACTCTTCAAAACTGACCTGCCAGGGCTCCCTTTTAGGATAGTATTCCTCACTGGGGAAAAACTGCTAGGAGTGGAATCAGAATTGATTAGGATAGGTAAACAACAGGTCAGGTAAAAGAACAAAAGGAAAGCATTAAGATCAAACGTTACACAAAGTATCTTAAGAGAAAAAAAGCAGAGTAATATCCCTATAGACAATGAAAGCATGTTAGAAATGTACCTACTTAACAGAACTAAACAAACTACAAGCTGGAACTGAACACATGAGTAAAATAACACAAAACATTAAAGAATAACAAATCAGAATTAGAAAAACTCATGAGGTGACAGAATCAGAAACAGAAGAAGGTCATTTCAATGATGGAGACTAAGCCAGGCGTGGTGACTCACACCTGTAATTCCAGCCCTTTGGGAAACAGAGGTGGGAGGATTGCTTGAGCCCAGGAGTTCAAGACAGGCCTGGGCAACCTAGTAAGACCTTGTTTCTCTAAAAAATAAAAAAAATTAGCAAAGCATAGTGTTGCGTGCATGTAGTCCCAGCTACTTGGAAGGCTGAGGGGAAAGGATCACTTGAGCCCAGATTGAGGCTATGGTGAGCCTTGATTGTGCTACTCTAGTGCAGCCTGAGTGACAGAGTAAGATCTCAACTTAAAAAAAAAATAATAATGATAATAATGGAGACTAAACTATATTGAGCTTGAGCAAATATAGGTTGAATGTTTTGTTGTTGTTTTTTTTTTTTTCCAAAATTCTTGGGACCAGAAGTGTTCAGATTTTTTAAAATTTTGGAATATTTGCATTATGCTTATCTGTTGACCATCCCTAATCTGAACATCTGAAATCCAGAATCTCCAGTGAGCATTTTCTTTGAGCATTATGTAGGCACTCAAAAAGTTTTGGAATTTGGAGCATTCTGGATTTCAGATTTTCGGATTAGGGATACGCAACTTGTATATACAATAGGTAATGCCTTACGAGAAATAAGGGTGCTGTAGGCTTTTCATTTTCTTTTGAAAAATAAAATAAGAACGTAAGAAAGGGAGACTCTAAAATTGAAAACAAACAAACAAAAGATAATAAATATTTAGAAGTGACATATTAAGACACCCTGAAGAAGAAAACCAAAGTAAGAGAACAGAACAAATACTAAAATCTATAATTTAGAAAACTTTACTGAAATAAAAGAAAACTCTAAAAGTACTTACTGAAACAGCCCCCTACCCTGCATTCCTGAGGACACTGACCCAGAACAATCAACACTAGAATATTCTAGTTAAAATTACTAGACTTCAAAGCAAAAGAAAGTCCTGAGTATCTTGCTGAAAGAGTCCTTGGAACATAAGAGAAATTAAATGTTAATCATCAAACTTTGGCAGCATTGCTTTATGATACAAGAAAAATTGAGTAATATTAAAGATACACAAGGAAAGAACATGTGAACCAGTGGTTTTATATCTAGCCAAACTGATTTTCAAACATGAAGGGCAGCATGGGAAAGAATCAGAGTATTATTCCTATGGGCCCTTCCTGAAGAATCTACTAGAGCTGTGCTCTCAAGCAAGGTAATTACTAGCCACATGTAGAAATTTAGACTTAAATTACTTATAGTTAATAAAATAAACATTTAGTTCCTCAGTCACATTCGCCACATGCCAAGTGCTCAAAGCCATATGTGGCTGGTACCTACTGTGTTGGACAGCACAGATACAGAATAAGTCTACCATCACAGAAAGTTGTATTGGACTACAGTGTACTAGAGAAAGGGCTTTGAGTTTTAGACTACCAAAATAATCAGAAACATCAGCATATAAGACTTGGTGGCAGTAAAGATGTAGTTAACTGTACAATTAAGGCAAAAAAGAAAAGTTGAGACTACAAGTGGGGACCCCAAAAAAACAAGAACTATTTTTTTGGATGATGGGCCCCTTGTAGTATAGGCTTTCCCCACTAAGTAAGTGTTCTAGGAACCCATCGGCATCCAGTGTACCTGCAAGAGTTGTGAGAGGCTGCATTTAGCTTTAGTGACTATTTTTTTTGGAGGTTCTTTCAACGCATTTGCCCATTTCATGATGGGTGATTTGCAGCACCTACCCACACGGCACTGAGTGTTCAGCAGTTTTTGACCAAAAATGGCATCCCCGTTCCCTACCCTCCCTATTCACCCCATCTCACCCAAAGCAGCCTTTTTTCTTTCCCCGGATGAAGAAAAACCCTCAAAGGGAAATATTTTGCAGATGTGGAAGAGGTGAACCAAAAAATGGCAGAATCACTAAAAGGCATCAAAGTGGATGAGTTCAAAAACTTGTGAGCAAGCCGGGCTCGGTGGCTCAGTCTGTAATCCCGCGCCTTTGGGAGGCTGAGGTGAGTGAATTGCCTGAGCCCCTGC
>NW_007255228.1:11709-15094 GCF_000164805.1 Carlito syrichta | reverse complement strand
CTTTCTGTCTTTCTTTCTTTCTTTCTTCCTTTCTTCCTTTTTAAAACTTTCTTTCTTTCTTTCTTTCTTTCTTTCTTTCTTTCTTAGCAGCTTTCTTTCTTTCTTTCTTTCTTTCTTTCTTTCTTTCTTTCTTAAATCTTTCTTTTCTTTCCTCACTTGGTCACCCAGGCTGCTCTCAAACTGCCCAACTCGACCATCCTCTCAGCCTGGGCCTCCCAAACTGCTATGATCACAGGTTTTCCAATTGGTTGACATTCTGGTCTTACTTTCTGGACATGAACTCTGGGCTGGAGGCAATCCTCTTGCCAAGGTCTGCCCTCACCCAAGGTTTTCTGGATTTTGCTTGGGGTCGAGGTGGTGGCTTGCCATGGTGTCCAGCCTAGTCTTGGGCTCCTGGCCTCTGGTCATCATCCCCTCTCAGCCTCTTGAATGCCAATGAGACAGTCATGAGTCACCTGGCCATCCCCGAACCCCTGAAATGTTTGAGAGACACGCCCTCCCTTTCCCTGAGGCAGCCTCTGGGAGGAGTGTGTGGGTCCATACTGAGGAACAAGGTGAGAGGAGGGGTGGATGCCCTGACACAGAAACGCCCATGAAGAACACAGTGGGCGAATCTGACAGCCCTCTCCAGGGTCCCAGGTTGTCAGAACCAAGGAGTCCTCATGGTGGGGCCCTGAGAATGGTGTGAAAGATGGATGTGGGGACTCACTCCTGTCATCCCGGCACTCTGGTAGGCCAAGGCAAGAGGATGGCCTGAGTCCCTGGGTTCGAGACTAGCCCGGTCACCTTGGCATGACCTCGTCTCTACATGAAACCTACAAAATGAGTCGAGAGTGGTGGCGCACACCTGTCATTTGGGTCATTCGGGAGGACATGGTGGGAGGATGGCCGGATCCCAGCCGGGGGAGGTAGTGGTGTTTGAGAACAGGACTCTACACTCTGGCCTGGGTGAGAGAGCAGGTCTCTGACTTAGTATAATAATACCAGAGACCACCACCACAACCATGGGCCATGCTCAGGGGCTCAACCTGCCATCCCAGCCCTTAGGAGGCCCAGGCAAGTTGACAGCCTGAGTCTGTGAGTTTGAGACCAGCCTGAGACACTGGGTGAGACTTATCTCAGCCATCAAAAATAAACCAAAATATTAGCCCAGTGTGATGTTGCAGGCCTGTGGTTCCAGCCACTCACAAGGCCAAGGTGGGGGGATTGCCAGATCCCAGCAGGTGGAGTATGCAGTGGCCGTGAGCCTGCCACTGCACTCAGTCTGGGCGACAGAGCGAGATTCTGACTCCTAATAATGATAGTCACCACCACCGCCATGACCACCACCCCTGTCACCCAGCGGGAGAGTCAAATTCAGGGATGGGAGTGGAAAAGGTACTTTCCCTACTGTCATTCACGGGAGATTTCAAAGCTGGCTCTTGGGCATGTCTGTCCCATGCCTTCAGCCACGTGTGCTAGAAGGCATCCCACAACACTCTACACTCATGACCCAGGGCAAAGAAGTATTTGAAATCAGGGAACAGATGGTCCCCGAGTTAGGGCAGCCTTTGATCAGAGTGATCAAGTCTGTCTGACAACGCCCAGTTTCTGGTCCCCTGTTCTGCCACTTTTGGGTCAGAGGAGGGCTCCTTCCTCTCCCGATAACTCCATTGTCTCCCGCCCACGTGGACCTTTCCTGGGAGAGCCGTGTACACCCGTTGTGATGCACGTGGGAGGCATCTTTTTTGTCACCGTAATCTCCATTGGCCGAACTATGGCATGACTGCACTAGTGTGGCTCCCAGGGTCTTGACCTGCGGGACTCAGGCTGTCTTCCCTCCTCGGCACCCAAGCATCTGGGTTTCCAGGTGCCACCATGCCTGACTTGATTTTGGGACTTCTCGCTGAAATTAGGTCTAGTTACATAGCCCAGGCTTGTCTCTGAACCCTGTGCACAGTCAGCCTCCCACCTCAGCAACACAGGGTGTGGGTCTGACGGCCAAGAGACATGGTGCCTGGGCTGGACTCGCATGTCCTGTTGGCAGGGTCAATGTAAAGGACTGCCCCAGGATGGAGGCCACATCATCCCAAGTAGCCCGAACCACGGGTGCCACCACGCATGCCTCCATTTTTTGGATTCTGGGTAGTGATGATTTCTCGCTATGTGGCCTAGGCTGGTCTTGAGCTCCCGTGCTCCAGCGTTCACCTGCCATGGCCTCCCAAATCTACAACCCGATTGTCTACCAATCCACCATCTTACACTAACTGTAGGCCCAAGGCTGCGGCCTCCTTTCCAATTGATCTCTGTCTGTTCAGGATGATCCCAACGTCATACACAAATGAATGCTCTTCTTTTTTTCCCCTTTTATCCTTTTTCTCTTTTAGTCGGATTCTTACTCCATCGCCCAGGCTGGAGGGTGGTGGTTCACTCTCAGCCACTGCAGCCTCGGCCCAGCAGGCTCTGGCGAACCTTTCTCCAGTCTTCCAAGGAGCCAGAACGACAGGCGTGTGCCAACACACCCTGCTCCTTTGGGATGGAGGGTAGAGACGAAGTCTTGCTGAGGTGCCTAGGTGGTTCATGGCCTGCAGGCTTAGGCTGGCTGCTGGCCTCGGTCTCCCAAAGCACAGGGATGATGAGGCTGAGCACCTGTGCCAGGCCTTGATCCTTTGTTGAAAATGAACCAGAAGGCCTGGTGTGGCAGCCCACACCTGAAATCCCAGTGCTCTGGGAGGTTGAGGCGGGAGGATGGCTGGAGCCCAGGAGCCCAAAGCCAGCCCTGGCCACACAGGGGGACCCCGTCTCTGCACCCATCTAAACAGGGGTTATGGGATGGAAGTGCCCATCATGCTAACCACTCTGGAAGCTGAGGTGGGAGGCCATGATTTCAAGGCTGGCAGTGAATAACAGTCGTGTCCCCAGGCCCCAGTCAGGTTCACAGAGCCAGACCCTGTCTCCATAAACATCAGAATCGTACACAGATTCACAACTACACATGATATGTTCCAAGGGCAACTGAATTTAGAGCCAGGAAATTGCGAATGGGGAAAAGAAATTTCCCCAGGTGAGGGATGTGTCCCTGGCCTTTCTTGGTGGAAGGTCCCCGTTGCTGAGTCAGAGGGTCGGCCTTCCTGGGGAACGTTTCTCACCTTGGAGTGGAGAGCCGGCAGGAACCAGGCCAGGGAGTCTGGGAACTCCTGCACCAAAGCGAGAGCAGCTATTGGGGGTGTTGGGGCTGGAAGTTGCCAAGCTTGGGGAACCCTAACATGTGGGGTGGGGGGGAAGGAATGAGGCAGAAGGTCTGCAGGATAATGGATTTCTTACATTCCTTCTTTCCTTCCTTCTTTTCTTTCCTTTTTCCTTCCTTCATTCTTTCCTTCCACCCTTTCTTTCTTTATTTCTTTTC